>NC_086321.1:178046690-178346690 GCF_036172605.1 Pelobates fuscus | reverse complement strand
AGAGGGACTTCCGAGTTCAGAGGCCCTAAAAAGGCCTCTCGTCCGATGCATTCTGGGTGAATGCATCAGACGGGCTATCAGCACACAAAGCACTGTGAACGCGCTTTGTGTGCTGATAGCCTGTCAGCACTGCTGTGGGCGTGGCTTCAGCTGACAGCTTCAGCTTCAGCTGACAGCTGAAGCCCGAACCCACAGGGACGCTTACTGTCCACAATAGTGGTTGAAGGGGGGGGGGGAGACCTACTCTCCTTCCCCCCCCCGGCCCGGCGGGTGGGGGCCCTAAAATTATCAATAAGGGGGGGACCTATTGTCCCCCTCCGGCCCCCACCCCTGAGCGGTGGGTGGGGGCCCTAAAATTATCGATAAGGGGGGGGGACCTACTGTCCCCCCCCCCCGGCCCCCACCCCTGTGCGGCGGGTGGGGGCCCTAAAATTATCAATAAGGGGGGGACCTACTGTCCCCCCCCGGCCCCCACCCCTGTGCGGCGGGTGGGGGCCCTAAAATTATCAATAAGGGGGGGACCTATTGTCCCCCCCCGGCCCCCACCCCTGAGTGGTGGGTGGGGGCCCTAAAATTATCGATAAGGGGGGGGACCTACTGTCCCCCCCCCGGCCCCCACCCCTGTGCGGCGGGTGGGGGCCCTAAAATTATCAATAAGGGGGGGTACCTACTGTCCCCCCCCCGGCCCCCACCCCTGTGCGGCGGGTGGGGGCCCTAAAATTATCAATGAGGGGGGGACCTACTGTCCCCCCCCCGGCCCCCACCCCTGTGCGGCGGGTGGGGGCCCTAAAATTATCAATGAGGGGGGGACCTACTGTCCCCCCCCCCCGGCCCCCACCCCTGTGCGGCGGGTGGGGGCCCTAAAATGATCAATAAGGTGGGGACCTATTGTCCCCCCCGGCCCCCACCCCTGAGCGGTGGGTGGGGGCCCTAAAATGATCAATAAGGGGGGGGGGACCTACAGTCCGCCACCGGGAGGGGGGGGGGAGGGAGGACCACCAGGGCCCCAGACCCTTCCATTCTTTTCCCCATCCCCGCCCCAAGCAGTAGAAAAGAAAGACAAAAATAGTCCCCATTGTGTTCTTACGTTAGTCCCAAAGTACTTAGAGCTCTCAAAGTTCGATCTCTGCCAGCTGAATCTTGGGGCGTGAGCTGGGGTGCTCCACGGCTGAGTGGGGTCTTCTTCGTCTGCGGCTGTGGGTGTTGTGCTACGTCTTGTGGCTCGTAGAATGGCGTCGTTGGAGTCTTCCAGGGCTGTGGCCGGCGAGGCCGGTGTGGCTCAGGGCTGACGGCGTGGGCAGCCGTGGTGGGTTGTTGTGCTCGCTGGGGGAGGGCCCCGAGGATGTTGAGTGTGTCCCGGAGGCCGGGGGGCAGGTGCAAGTATTGGGTGCACTTTGTCGGGTTTTGGGGTTCACGGTTAGGTCTTTAGTTTCGGTTTTGCGGTATCGATAGTCTTTGTTCTGTGTATCCGGGATTGGTCAGCAGGGTGGGTTCGATGCGAGGGTGCCGTGAGCGAAGCCGAGACACGGCTGTGGTATTGGACTTAGGTTTAGGCTGGAGGTTGCCTAGGGCGCTGTCCCCTGTCGCGCTCCCGTTGTGGCTGTGGGTCCCATGGTCGGTGTTGGGCAACTGGTTGTCGTTGTGAGGCGGCGTTCGTATCTTGGACTAGTTCGTGGAGGCCTAGTTGTGTGGCGAATTCTTGGGCTTCCGATGGTCTGTATAGCGTGTATGTGCGGTTGTCACGTCGCACCATGAGTTTGAAGGGGTGGCCCCATGAGTAGCGAATTCTCCTTGCTTGGAGGGCTTGAGTCAGGGGTTTCAGCTCTCTGCGTTTGCGAAGGGTCGTGGGTGCTAGGTCTTGGTATAATTGTACCGTGTGACCTTCTATCTGCAGTGGTGTCTCTCTGGTAGCCCGCATGATCGCCTCCTTGATATGGAAGTAATGGCAGCGGACTATGATATCTCGGGGTTGTGAGGAGCCCGCTGTGGGCGGACGGAGGGCTCTGTGCGCCCTGTCGAGGAGGAGGTCTGATGATGAGGCGTCAGGCAGCAAGCTGCTGAAGGCTTCATGGAGCATGGCATTGAGGGCTTCTGGTACTGTGGATTCGGGCAGACCCCTTATGCGGATGTTGTTTCGTCTGGATCGGTTATTAAGGTCTTCTTGTAAGTCCTCCAGGTAGGCTATTTGCTCTTGCATATCTTTGAATTTGGCCTCATGGTTGGAGGTAATGGCGGTAACGTCGGCCATTTTGGTTTCTAGTGTGTGTGTGCGTTTTGTTAGAGCGGTCAGGCCTTCATTGATTGGGGCTAGATGTTTGGTGAGTTCATCTGTGTGGCGAAACCGACCTCACCACGTGTCCTTGGAGGGGGCAGATTGCCCGCCTCTTGCCTTTGGACTATGGACCAGACTTTATAGGAATGTGATACCCCAGATAGCCATACCATGGAGCCTATTCATATAATGAAAGACTATGGGAAAGACTTTAGCTCCATGACAATTGTACTGTGTGAGTAGGATCTGCGCGCTATTCGGTAGTTTTGTGCGTGCAGATCCCAGCTATCTGGGGATAGGTGAAATGTCTGTGTGTTATGTGTAAATGTGACTTTATGTATTTTAAAGTGTTTTATGTTGTTTTGCAACCATGTGGTTAATGGAGTCTGCCTTTAGTCCTGGGTAATTGGATTACTTCTCCAATTAACTCCAGGGCAGAAGGGAGGAAACCAGGGTGCATTGTGGGGATGTTTTTCTGCCAGCCAGAAAGGAACAAAAGATACTTTTAGTAACTTTTGAACCCCTGGTCGGATTCATGCCATTTTTTAATATGTTGTTCCCCTGAATGGATTGATTGTGGATATGTATTTTTATGTGAATGTGATGTATGGTTTTAAAGTTATGAAAGTTGTGTAAAAGTATATTTTACACTGTATGCATAATGGGATTATGTGTCACACTAAGGGGAGGGGATGTGTGGGAGGTAACATCTATGTCATTGGTTCTTTTATGCCTCCCCCTGGGTGTGGCCTGTATGTGTGAGTTGGAAATAAAAGCCAGGCTGGATGAGCCAGTCCAGAGTTCCTGCTTTACCCTCAAGTGATGTGTCGTCTCATTATTGGGGGGAAGGATTTATTGCATGCTGTTCCAGTTGACTGCTAGGAGTACAAGCCTATTCGTATGGTTCCTATTCAATGGTCTACAGCATTCATATGCTTGGGAGAATTTAAAAGGTTTCTCGGATTCGGTGATTGTGTTGTCTGCCAGAGTGCTTGGAGTCGTCAGGAAGCACTAGGAGCATCCTTTAACGGAGGTACCAAGTCAGGGTGCCAGGTGATCCGTTACAATCTGCCACTAGGGACTTCATATCTGTGAGTAGTTCCTTTAAGTCTTGTCTGGTGAGGGGTGACGTCTCCTTTTTGTGGCTAGTGATACTTGTGTCGGAATCTGAGTCCGAGGCCTGCATGCTGTGTGCGCATGGCGCCTCTCTATCTGACCTGGCTTTGAAGATCGGCGCCACGGCCGTTCCGGATTTGGATTTTCGTCCGCCGCCCATTTCAGTGTGCTCCGGTGTGGGTCGGGTTTGTGGTGCACGGTTCGTGGCTGGATTGCCGGTGTTATTGCCCGTAATGTGAGCTGGTGAGTGGTTTGCCGCCTCGGAGCTCTCCTAGAACGCGGCCATCTTCTTCGGCGGTTAGGCTCCGCCCCCCGGAACAGTTTGTTTTTAACTGCTCTTCTCTGCCCTACTTTAAATCTATTAGTTCCTTTTGGCAGTTGGTGAAATGTTCGAGGGATTTGAAAGATTTGAAAGCTCTTCTCTGCCCTTGCTGTAGAGTGAGTTAACCACACTCCAACCTTTCCACAGCTACTCCAGCCACTCCGAGCACACAACATTTACTCAAGCCACTCCATCCAGTTACTCTGCCCACTCCAGTTGTAGAGTACTGGTGGAGGCAAGAACACTTCACAGAAATTGTAGCTTTTCTAGTTAAACATTTTTTATTTAACTTTTTCTCCAGCAGGTAGTACTTACCCAATTGGGTAAGTACTAAGAATTCCACGGACATACTAGGTACGTCCGAGGTCTTTAAGGACTGTTTTTGTCGGACGTACCTAGTACGTCCGAGGTCGGGCAGGAGTTGAACAAGTAATTGCTGGATATTTCCTTCTTCCTGAAAGTACTAGGATAAAAAATAAGTTTTTAAAGAGTTTGTTACTCTGCAAATGTTGAAAGGAGCCTGGTTGGTTATTCATGACAACAGGTGTCCTATATCTTTTAAATTATTGGGTGATATGGTTAAAAACATGGTTCTTGTTTGCAAAGATTCTTTTGAAACTCAGCTTTTTAAGCATAGCTTTTGTTTTGGCCTTTTATGGTGCCTTAGAATTAGTGAATTCGTGTCTGTTAACAAATTCTTTCATTCGGGTATTCAACTGAATGATTTTCAATTTAACGGCAAAACCTATAAAATATTTTTAAGAAAATCTAAAATGGACCAGCAAGGGAGAGGTAGATGGATACAGTTAAGAGCCATTAATCATACTTCCTTTTGTACTATTAAGGTAGTCAAAGTAATCCTGAATATTCATCCTATAGTTCTAGGTAGTCTCTTAATTCATGGTTCAGGAATCTCTCTTTCCAAATTTAAATTCATGAGGTTCTCCAATTAAGATGTAGACAATTAGGGATTGTGGGAAGAGGATCACATCACATTCCTTCCGTACAGGTGCAGCAACCAAAAGGTTTGTCAGTTGAACCAGTGAAAAAAATGGGTTATTGTTATACTAACAGATTTTAAATTTATGTTACACCTCAGATGTTGTTAGTTTGGATATTTACTGTCTCTTTTTTCAGGTGAAAGTCAAATGGTTGTGTGGATTGTAGGCCATTCGTCTATCCACTAGGCACATAGAAGAGATTTGGAGAGAAGTTATGGAGAAAATGTAAACTATCATGAGAAGATTTTGTGTTTTGGGTTTGTGTCAGTTTTAAGACGGGCGTGTGTAATTGACGTGTTGCAAGGTTGTAGTTCTCGGCTACCTTGGCCGAATGTTATTATACTGCATTATGAGGGTAATGATATTGGTAGATTCAAGTTCGTAGCTCTAATGCATTTGTTTGAAGAAGATGTATGGCAGGTGAAACAGAGGTTTTCTGATGCACTCATTTTTTGGTTCAAAATAGTACCAAGGTTAGTGTGGTTGCACAATGCAAATTTTTTAGTTAGACGCAAGCTGAATAAACACATGGAGAAATTTATGCCATCATTTGATAGTTTACATTTCGCCATGCAGGCATCGAGGGCAGTGTGATGGTTTATATATTAGTGATGGTGTTTATGTTTCTAATCTTGGTCTGGATTTTTAAGAATGATTAGTAAAATATGTTTGATATGGCCGTGGTCTGGTGGGGTGGGATGCAGGTGGCGTAAGGTCACCTGCCTATTCAATTGGGGGGTGGACTATGTGGTATTGGTTTTTGATATGTTTAAGTTCTGGCTATTTAGGGCAGAACGATGGTGAGTTAAATCATAAGTTAAATCTCTGGGTGGTTTTGAGACTGGAGATTTTCGGATACAAGTTATCTGGTTTTCAAAGTGAGTTAAGTTATTATTACAGTGTGTTTATAAACTTAATAAAAGACCATGGCCTTTTCTTCCACATATGTTTCGGTGTGTTTGTTATTACAATTATACTTATATGTGGTTTTTTATTATGTATATGGTTTTAATGCTAACATCTGTAGGGCACAAGCCTTAATGGATGTTTTGGGGACTGCAGAACTACCAGTCTCTTTATAATTATACAAGCCATTCACTGTGAACCCTGGTGTGAAGTGAATATAAGTACTGTATGTCATTGTGTGTTGTATCAGGATATGTTGATTGAGATAATATTTAACGTTTAACGTTTGCAGTGGGTAATAGAGGCTTTAATGGGTGGAGGAGGCATGGGGTATTGGCGCTGTACTGGGGGGCAGGGGGATAGAGGTTGTAGTGGGTGCAGTGGGCAAAGGAGCTGTAATAGAGTTGGCAAGGGGTAAAATGGGTTGTAGTAGATACAGGTGACATAGGGGCTGTAGTGACTGCAGAGGGTAATAGGAACTTTAGAAGGGACAGAGGAAAAAAGAACTGTAGTGGGTGCAGGGGGTAATATGAGCTGTAGTAACTGCATGGGATATAGGGGCTGTAATGGGTATAGGGGCTTCAGCAGGTAGGTAAGGATGGTGGGATAGGAGCTGTGATGGGGCAGATTATATACTTAAAACATGTTTAATAAAAATCATGTTTAATCAAAGTTCTGTTGCCATTCGCCAGCACTTACTTATGTGAATTCTCACTTTACTCTGCAACAAAAACAAAGTATTGAAATCAACCTGATGCAACTGCAGATATGCGAATACAATTGACAACAATTAAACCTGATATAAAACAAATTTGCCAGCAAAAGATAAAATTACACTCTGCTCATTGAAAGACTTGTGCTACACTATGGCACAAAATAATTGGGGGCGAATTCCACAGTGTAGCTATAACATGTCAAAGGGCTCCACGGAAAAAGGGAATTTGGAAACTCTGGACTAGAGGCTTCCTTATGCACCCCGTGAGCCATGAGCTTAGATCAGACCCTCCTATCACTAAAAGGTGTACACCCAGGGAGTCACCTTTGTATAGGTGCTTTTTACTAGGTCTTCATGAGCAAGAGACTGATCCCTAGCCAGGCCTGCAAAAATATTTGCCTGGTAAGCATAAAACAAAACCATCTCCTTCCTAACTGCTATGAAGGACAAGTAAAAGACTACCTGACATAAAGTGGGAGGTACTTTTATACTAAATGAGAAAAACGAGAACTGCCAGGAGAGAGCGAGAAAAAATAACTGTATCGCTGGTGGAGAGTGGCAAATATCAACCAACTAGGCAAATAAAACTTAACTTTTAATATAGCGATTAAGAGGTGAAATAAGTCACCACAACAAAATAATAAACAAATAATAGTGTACATATTTACAAAACAATTATCATGAGTGTAGCTGTAATGTCTCTATATAAAAATCTGTTAGATCTACCCAAATATAGGGATAATGAATACAGAGTAAGGTAGTACAGGCTGTAGCTTTGTGAGTTCAGGATAATAAAAAGACCATCCGTTGCAGACCTGTGGTATAGGGAGAATAAAAAAAAATATATCTAAATCGAAAACTCCAAACAAAGGGATAAGGGGACGGCTCCCTCCCTTTTAAAAGAAAAATGTACTATGTAGTATGTAATTGTAGCAGTACTTACCCTCTCCAAAGGCCGGCCGGGGTCCTCTCTCCTCGCCGCGCGCGGTCCTGCTCCTGCACGAGCCGCGCGCGGCTCATCCAACGACGAGATCAGTCGGGCGGGCAGTGACCGCGAGAAGCGGTCACGTGTCCCGCCTGACACTAAGAGCGCGCCGCGCATCTCGGGCGCGTTCTTAAAGGGACAGTGGGAGACAAAATTAGAATCATTCTCCCATTGGCCCCTGTCATGCCACGTTCCCCATACACTCACGTTTTGGGGGCGTGGATATGACAGGGGCCAATCAAAGTGAACATTAGGGTATTTATACTCACCTGTTTCCTTTGCACCTTGCCCTATCGTGGTTTCTGTCCAGTTCCCTTTAGTGCTTGTATCGTTCAGTTGGTTTTTTGGTGCTTGACCTTGGCTTTGTTCCTGACTCCGCTCTCTCTTTATCCTTGCTTGTTTCTCCGCTGGTTTGTCTTCTGTGTACCAGTCCTCGGCTTGTTCTACTTTACGCAGTCTCTCCGTTCCCTTGACCTCGGCTTGTTCTGGACTCTGTCTTTTCTTGTACTCGTCTAGTCCGGCCATTCTAAGGTCCGGTAAGACGAATCCTGGTTTCTTGTCTCTTGACTGTCTGGACTATTCCTGCGTGTTGGGGTATATTACCGTGACATTACGATAGGGCCATGGACCCCGCAGGTTTAGGACAACAGATGGCCACTCATGAGGCTAGATTCGCAGAACAGGATCACCGTATGGATCAAATGGCTCAAGCCATCCAGACACTGTTATCCAGATCAGCTCCGGTACCTGTACCTGCGCCTCCTGTAACCCCTATACCAGACACAGCTAATATGCCTAATGCTTCAGCACATCTAACCCCGCCACCTAGGTATGGAGGGGACGCTAAGACATGTAGGGGATTCCTTAATCAAGTGGAATTCCACTTTGAAATGTACCCACGTTCATTTCCCACTGATAGATCTAAGGTGGGTTTTCTTATGCACCAGCTTACGGATAAGGCACTTGAATGGGCAAATCCTATTTGGGAGGCTAATGGACCTATGGTAAACGACTTCAATAGCTTCCTCACAGCGTTTCGTAGAACATTTGACACGACTAAAAGGTCAAAAAATGCCGCCAGGGCGTTAATGAGAATTAAGCAAGGATCTAAATCTGTAGCCGATTATGCTATTCAGTTCCATACCCTTGCCTCACAGGTAGATTGGACTAACAATGGGCTTACTACTGCGTTTATGGAAGGTCTGTCTGAAACTATGTTGGATGAGGTAGCAGCTAAGGACCTCCCTGTACCCCTAGAGGACCTTATTGACTATCTCATCGATATAGATAACAGGATCCGTGACAGGTTATATACCAGGTCCAGAAATAGACGCTTTGTCCCCGTTAACCCACCTAGAGCTGAGACTTCCGAGGGATCTAAAGGGTCAGAGGAGGAACCTATGCAGTTAGGGGTTGCCAGACTTACTGACGCTGAAAAACTTTATAGGAGAAAGGAGGGACTTTGCCTTTATTGTGGTAGGAGGGGCCATATGAGACAAGAATGTCCCGTGCGTCCGGGAAACTATCGCACCTAAGACCGTATAGAGGACTGGCCTTGGTGTGACATCAGAGTCCTCACAGTTGCCTCTTAATAAATTGCTTCTCCCTGTTTCCCTGCACCTTGGTAGTAACTGCATAGCAGGGAATATACTAGCCCTGGTTGATTCCGGAGCGGCCGAAAACTTTATAGATTCCAGTTTCGTCAAGGAGAATAACATACCCACTAGAGAGAAGGAGACACCCTTGGCCGTTGAGGCCATAGATGGTAGACCATTATGCTCTCCAGTTATCACACATGAAACTGTACCACTACATATGTCTACAGGGGTGTTACACTCTGAAACCATTCGGTTTCAGATCATTACTTCTCCTTCCTCTCACCTCGTGTTAGGGTATCCTTGGTTGCGTACTCATAATCCCACTATTGATTGGGAGTCAGGACAAATAGTTTCTTGGAGTGATGCTTGCCAAGAGTCTTGTATTGTTAAAATCACCCCTTTGAATTCTACTAATATTCCTCCCGTGCCTACGGTCATACCCCCTCAGTACTTGTCTCTTAAATCTGTTTTTGATAAAAGGGAGGCTGAAAAGTTGCCACCTCACAGGCCTTACGACTGTGCTATTAATTTACTACCTGGTACTATGCCTCCCAAAGGGAGAATATATCCTTTATCTCCTCAGGAGAATCTGGTTATGGAGGATTATATTAAGGAATCTTTAGAAAAGGGATTTATAAGAAGATCCTCTTCCCCGGCAGGGGCTGGTTTCTTCTTTGTATCTAAGAAAGATGGCGAATTAAGGCCTTGTATTGACTATAGGGGCCTAAATAAAATCACCGTCAAAAATGCGTACCCCATACCTTTGATCACGGAACTATTTGATAGGCTTAAACATGCCACGGTTTTTACTAAATTGGACCTTAGGGGTGCTTACAATCTCATACGTATCAAAAAGGATCACGAATGGAAGACCGCATTCAATACCAGGAGTGGTCACTACGAATATACTGTGATGCCCTTTGGCCTTTGTAACGCCCCAGCAGTTTTTCAAGAATTTATTAATGATGTCCTACGTCAATATATACATACATTCGTAATAGTATACTTGGACGACATATTAATTTATTCTACTGATTTACAAACTCATCACATGCATGTTAAATTAGTGTTGAGAACTCTTCTTGTTAACGGTCTCTATTGCAAACTCGAAAAATGTTCATTTGATCAATCAGAAGTCCAATTCTTGGGTTATATAATCTCTGCCAAGGGGTTTCGTATGGATCCCAAGAAACTTTCTGCCATTATGGAATGGCCTCTACCTCAGGGTTTGAAAGCCATTCAGCGTTTTCTGGGGTTTTCAAATTATTATAGGCGTTTTATTAAAGGGTTTTCTGCCATTGTAGCACCTATAACCAGAATGACCAAGAAGGATGGTAATACTCATGTCTGGAAACCAGAAGCACTTGAGGCCTTTGAATTCCTGAAGGCTTCATTTGCCTCTGCCCCTATTTTACAGCATCCTGTCCCTTCACTACCCTTTATTCTTGAAGTTGATGCTTCTGAGATTGGGGTAGGTGCTATCTTGTCTCAAAGAGATTCACCTGAAAAGCCATTACACCCTTGTGGCTTCTTTTCCAGACAGATGTCCAAAGCAGAGAAGAATTATGATGTAGGCAATCGTGAACTCCTTGCTATCATTTTGGCGCTCAAGGAATGGAGACATCTACTAGAAGGTACTAGGGATCCCATCCTCATTTTAACGGATCACAAAAACCTCTCCTACCTTAGTGAAGCAAAAAGATTGTCTTCTAGGCAGGCCAGGTGGTCTCTGTTTTTGTCTTGTTTTAATTACATAATCACATACAGACCAGGTGATCGTAATACTAAAGCTGACGCTCTGTCCAGACAATTCGAGACTACTGACAAACTAGAAATTGATGTTACCCCTGTCATTCCTCCCGACAGAATAATAGCTACTACTGTTCTTTCTATTTCTTCTTCCCTCTTACAAGCTAAACAGGCTAAACAAAACATGGCTCCTGGGGAGAGGCCTGCTGATAAACTGTTCGTTGATATACCCGAGAGACGAGACATTATGTCATTATATCATGACACTAGAACTGCTGGACACCCTGGTATTTCTAAAATGTTCTCAGCAGTTTCTAGATATTTCTGGTGGGCTTCCTTACGCAAGGACGTCACCGATTACGTTAATGCCTGTACTACTTGTGCTAGTATGAAGTCCTCCCACAGAGTTCCTTGTGGGTTGTTGCATCCGTTGCCCATACCCGAGAGGCCGTGGTCCAATCTATCCATGGATTTTATTGTTGAATTACCTCCTTCGAATGGTAAAACTGTCATCCTGATGATTGTGGATCGTTTTTCTAAGATGGCTCATTTTGTGTCTCTTGTCAAATTGCCATCATCCAAGGAACTTGCCTCTATCTTTGCCAGGGAGGTGTTTCGGTTGCATGGTATTCCCACTTCGATCGTGTCCGATAGGGGTAGCCAGTTTATCTCCAGATTCTGGAAAACGTTTTGTTCAGAGATGGGTATCTCCCTCTCGTTTTCTTCCGCTTACCACCCCCAGTCTAATGGAGCTGCTGAACGTGCCAACCAATCTCTAGAGCAGTATCTTCGTTGTTTCGTGTCCCACCATCAGAACAATTGGGCTGGCCTTCTTCCTTGGGCTGAGTTTGCTCGTAATAATGCTGCTCATGAATCCTCCGGTAACAGCCCTTTTTACGTTGTTTATGGCCGGCATCCCGTGGTTCTTCCAGCTGCATTCTCCTTACAGGGCATGTCAGCTCTGGATGAACATTTGGCTGGTTTACGTAATACTTGGGAGCAGGTTCAGTGTTCTTTGGTGGCTTCCGCTGCTCGCCAGAAGGTTCAGGCAGACAAGCATCGCAGGGCGGGACCGGGGGGACCGGGTTTGGCTTTCTACTCGCAATATTCGTCTTCGTGTGCCTTCTATGAAGTTGGCTCCTCGTTTTATTGGTCCTTTTCGTATCTTGCATGTGGTTAATCCTGTCTCGTATGCCTTGGATCTTCCTAGGAATCTACGCATTCCTAACGTGTTTCATACCTCCTTGTTAAAACCCCTCCTGTGCAACCGTTATACTCGGCATGTCCCTCCTCCCCCTCCGGTTTCTGTGGAGGGCCATGAGGAATTTGAAGTGGCTGCTATACTTGACTCTCGTTTTCTTCGGGGTCGCCTCCAATATCTGGTACATTGGAAGGGCTATGGGTCTGAGGAACGCAGTTGGATTTCCGCTGGCGCTGTTCACGCTCCTCGCCTTGTGCGTTCTTTCCACGCTCGCTTTCCTGCCAGGCCTGCTCCTCCCCGCCCGGTGGGCGTGTCTTCAGGGGGGGTACTGTAGCAGTACTTACCCTCTCCAAGGGCCGGCCGGGGTCCTCTCTCCTCGCCGCGCACGGTCCTGCTCCTGCACGAGCCGCGCGCGGCTCATCCAACGACGAGATCAGTCGGGCGGGCAGTGACCGCGAGAAGCGGTCACGTGTCCCGCCTGACACTAAGAGCGTGCCGCGCATCTCGGGCGCGCTCTTAAAGGGACAGTGGGAGACAAAATTAGAATCAGTCTCCCATTGGCCCCTGTCATGCCACGTTCCCCATACACTCACGTTTTGGGGGCGTGGATATGACAGGGGCCAATCAAAGTGAACATTAGGGTATTTATACTCACCTGTTTCCTTTGCACCTTGCCCTATCGTGGTTTCTGTCCAGTTCCCTTTAGTGCTTGTATCGTTCAGTTGGTTTTTTGGTGCTTGACCTTGGCTTTGTTCCTGACTCCGCTCTCTCTTTATCCTTGCTTGTTTCTCCGCTGGTTTGTCTTCTGTGTACCAGTACTCGGCTTGTTCTACTTTACGCTGTCTCTCCGTTCCCTTGACCTCGGCTTGTTCTGGACTCTGTCTTTTCTTGTACTCGTCTAGTCCGGCCATTCTAAGGTCCGGTAAGACTAATCCTGGTTTCTTGTCTCTTGACTGTCTGGACTATTCCTGCGTGTTGGGGTATATTACCGTGACAGTAATAATGTGCAGTGCTGCAATAGGAATACTAAGATATCAGAAAATGCTTGTAATACAGGCTACAACATGGTCTTGCTAGAGATAGTGCAACTAAAAAAGTCCGACAATGTAGTGGGAACATAAAAGCAACATTGTCTTAGCTAATAGTGGCTGCCAAATAATGTAGCCAATACATGTCTGTATTAATAGGAGTGATGGCAGGAAGAAGAAAAGTAGATACTAATTTTACCACATGACAGGAGGCTTCATATTTTGCATTAACTTTTTTTTTACTAACTCCATAGGAGCAAAGAAAAAACAGATGAAATGAAGAACCAATCAGAACACAGTCAGAGTGTATATAAGTGAAAGCATATCCAGAGCACTTCCTCTTTCTTTTCTGCTCCATCACAAGTCAGGTCAGAGTACTTGTTCTATGCCTCGGTTTTAAAACTGTACTTATTATATGGGATTACTATTTTCCTTTCCTGTGGGGGTGGCTGGGGGCTATCCTCTCTGGTGGGGCTGTTTATTTCTCTGATTGGGGTTCTGTCCCCTCTCTCCACAGGCCCTCTCTTCACTGAGGCGTACTATGCGCCGTTCGCATTTACTTCAGTTTTTAAAGGTAGGCAGACAATGTAATGGAGCAGCAGGAAATGCTAGCAGAATGCTTGGTTGTATTAGCAGTAGAAAGAGGGAAGTGCTCATGCCATTGTACAGAACACTGGTGAGACCTCACTTGGAGTATTGTACACAGTATCTCCAGAAGGATATTGATAATTTAGAGAGAGTTTAGAGAAGGGCTACTAAACTGGTTCATGGATTGCAGAATAAAAGTTACAAGGAATGGTTAAAGGAACTTAACATGTATAGCTTGGAGGAAAGATGAGACAGGGGGGATATGAAACATTTAAATACATAAAGGGAATCAACACACTAAAGGAAGAGACTATATTTAAAAGAAGAAAAACTACCACAAGAAGAGGACATATTCTTAAATTAGAAGGGCAAAGGTTTAAAAATAATATCAGGAATTATTACTGAGAGAGTAGTGGATGCATGGCATCCAGCTGAAGTGGTAGAGGTTAAAGCGGCACTGTCATGCCGAATTCTGTTTTTTTTTTAACCCCCCTCCCGCCTCAACTACATCCAATCGACCCCCTAGTCATCCCCAAATGCCCCTATGCCCCCCACATTACCTATTTTTTATTCTTTATTTTCTGCCCCGATCTATATTCAGGGCGCCGCCATCTTTGTGTGGGTAGGTGAAGTCCCTGTGGGACACGTCATCTGCCCACACTAGATAGCCCTGAGATTCCCGCACATGCCCAGTGAAACATCTGGACATGCGAACGAGAATTTCACCTATTCATTCATTCATCAGACAGACGAATGAATGAATAGAAAAAATCAGACGAACAAACTAACACTGTGTATCAGTGTTCGTTTGTTTGTTCGGTTTATTACAAGGAGGGAGCTACCGGCATGCAGCTCCCTCCTTGTAATATGTAACTATAGAAGCGGCAGGGAGCAGTGCTCCCCACCACTTCATAAGCCCCCCAGGTCCCCTCCTCACTCTATGGGGGTCAATATGACCCCCATAATAGCAGAAGGGAGATTAAAATCTCCCTAATGCCCCTACTCGCTATATCGCGAGTAGGGGCATGTCCACTAAACAGTGAGCAGCCTGTGGCTGCTCACTGTAAAAAAAAAAAAAAAAAAAAGGGTAATAAGGGGGGGACGGGGGGCCTACTGTCCTCCCCCGCCGGCCCCCACCCCTGGACGGCGGGTGGGGGCCATAATGGGAATGAGGGGGGACCTACTGTCCTCCCCTCAGGCCCCCACCCCTGGGCGCCGGGTGGGGGCCATAATAGTAATAAGGGGGGGGGACCTACTGTCCTCCAGCCCCCGGCCCCCACCCCTGGGCGGCGGGTGGGGGCCCTAATGGAAAAAGGGGGGGGGACCTACTGTCCTCCCCCCCGGCCCCCACCCCTGGGCGGCGGGTGGGGGCCATAATAGTAATAAGGGGGGGGGGACCTACTGTCCTCCCCCCCCCGGCCCCCACCCCTGGGCGGCGGGTGGGGGCCATAATAGTAATAAGGGGGGGGGACCTACTGTCCTCCAGCCCCCGGCCCCCACCCCTGGGCGGCGGGTGGGGGCCCTAATGGAAAAAGGGGGGGGGGACCTACTGTCCTCCCCCCCGGCCCCCACCCCTGGGCGGCGGGTGGGGGCCATAATAGTAATAAGGGGGGGGGATCTACTGTCCTCCCCCCCCGGCCCCCACCCCTGGGCGGCGGGTGGGGGCCATAACGATAATGGGAGGGGACCTACTGTCCTCCCCCCGCCCCCACCCCTGGGTGGCGGGTGGGGGCACTAAGTAAATTCCCCCCCCCCCCCCCCATCAAGGTGACTAGGGGTGCCCAAGCCCCTAGTCACCCACCCCCCACCCAAATAAAAAATGCCCCTACCTACCCCCCTCACCCTAAAAAATAGTGAGGGGGGAATAAAATTGCTAACCTGTAAAGTAAAATTAAACTTACCATTCGACGTCTTCTTTTTTCTAAAATCTTCATTTTTCAGCCCCAAAAAAGGCCAAATAAAAAACCATCATAGCCGTCGAACTAAAAATAAAATAAAAAACCCGAGCGCAAAAAAAAAAACCCAACGAAAAAGAAAAAACCCGAGCGCACAAAAAAATAATCCATCTTCACCCATGGAGGGCTCCGCGCAGACTGAGCTCCGCAGGGCGGGGCAAGGCTTATAAAGCCTTGCCCCGCCCTGCAATTAGCCTAAGAACACTCTGATTGGTGGGTTTAAGCCAATCAGAGTGCTCTTTGTCATTTTACAAGCGTGGGAAAGTTCTTTGGAATTTTCCCACGCTTGTAAAATGACACAGAGCACTGTGATTGGATGGATTTCAAGCCATCCAATCACAGTGCTCTGTGTCATTTTACAAGCGTGGGAAAATTCCAAAGAACTTTCCCACGCTTGTAAAATGACACAGAGCACTGTGATTGGATGGCTTGAAATCCATCCAATCACAGTGCTCTGTGTCATTTTACAAGCGTGGGAAAGTTCTTTGGAACTTTCCCACGCTTGTAAAATGACACAGAGCTCTGTGATTGGATGGCTTGAAATCCATCCAATCACAGTGCTCTGTGTCATTTTACAAGCGTGGGAAAGTTCCAAAGAACTTTCCCACGCTTGTAAAATGACACAGAGCACTGTGATTGGATGAATTTCAAGCCATCCAATCACAGTGCTCTGTGTCATTTTACAAGCGTGGGAAAGTTCCAAAGAACTTTCCCACGCTTGTAAAATGACACAGAGCACTGTGATTGGATGGATTTCAAGCCATCCAATCACAGTGCTCTGTGTCATTTTACAAGCGTGGGAAAGTTCCAAAGAACTTTCCCACGCTTGTAAAATGACACAGAGCACTGTGATTGGATGGATTTCAAGCCATCCAATCACAGTGCTCTGTGTCATTTTACAAGCGTGGGAAAGTTCCAAAGAACTTTCCCACGCTTGTAAAATGACACAGAGCACTGTGATTGGATGGATTTCAAGCCATCCAATCACAGTGCTCTGTGTCATTTTACAAGCGTGGGAAAGTTCCAAAGAACTTTCCCACGCTTGTAAAATGACACAGAGCACTGTGATTGGATGGATTTCAAGCCATCCAATCACAGTGCTCTGTGTCATTTTACAAGCGTGGGAAAGTTCCAAAGAACTTTCCCACGCTTGTAAAATGACACAGAGCACTGTGATTGGATGGATTTCAAGCCATCCAATCACAGTGCTCTGTGACATTTTACAAGCGTGGGAAAATTCCAAAGAACTTTCCCACGCTTGTAAAATGACAAAGAGCACTCTGATTGGCTTAAACCCACCAATCAGAGTGTTCTTAGGCTAATTGCAGGGCGGGGCAAGGCTTTATAAGCCTTGCCCCGCCCTGCGGAGCTCAGTCTGCGCGGAGCCCTCCATGGGTGAAGATGGATTATTTTTTTGTGCGCTCGGGTTTTTTCTTTTTCGTCAGGTTTTTTTTTTTTGCGCTCGGGTTTTTTATTTTATTTTTAGTTCGACGGCTATGATGGTTTTTTATTTGGCCTTTTTTGGGGCTGAAAAATGAAGATTTTAGAAAAAAGAAGACGTCGAATGGTAAGTTTAATTTTACTTTACAGGTTAGCAATTTTATTCCCCCCTCACTATTTTTTAGGGTGAGGGGGGTAGGTAGGGGCATTTTTTATTTGGGTGGGGGGTGGGTGACTAGGGGCTTGGGCACCCCTAGTCACCTTGATGGGGGGGGGAATTTACTTAGTGCCCCCACCCGCCGCCCAGGGGTGGGGGCGGGGGGAGGACAGTAGGTCCCCCCCATTATCGTTATGGCCCCCACCCGCCGCCCAGGGGTGGGGGCCGGGGGGGGAGGACAGTAGATCCCCCCCCCCTTATTACTATTATGGCCCCCACCCGCCGCCCAGGGGTGGGGGCCGGGGGGGAGGACAGTAGGTCCCCCCCCCCCTTTTTCCATTAGGGCCCCCACCCGCCGCCCAGGGGTGGGGGCCGGGGGCTGGAGGACAGTAGGTCCCCCCCCCCTTATTACTATTATGGCCCCCACCCGCCGCCCAGGGGTGGGGGCCGGGGGGGGGGAGGACAGTAGATTCCCCCCCCTTATTACTATTATGGCCCCCACCCGCCGCCCAGGGGTGGGGGCCGGGGGGGAGGACAGTAGGTCCCCCCCCCCTTTTTTCCATTAGGGCCCCCACCCGCCGCCCAGGGGTGGGGGCCGGGGGCTGGAGGACAGTAGGTCCCCCCCCTTATTACTATTATGGCCCCCACCCGCCGCCCAGGGGTGGGGGCCGGGGGGTGGAGGACAGTAGGTCCCCCCCCCTTATTATTATTATGGCCCCCACCCGCCGCCCAGGGGTGGGGGCCGGGGGGGGAGGACAGTAGGTCCCCCCCCCTCTTATTACCATTATGGCCCCCACCCGCCGCCCAGGGGTGGGGGCCGGGGGGAGGACAGTAGGTCCCCCCCTCCTTTATTACTATTATGGCCCCCACCCGCCGGCCAGGGGTGGGGGCCGGGGGGGAGGACAGTAGGTCCCCCCCCCTACTACTATTATGGCCCCCACCCACCGCTCAGGGGTGGGGGCCGGGGGGGGACAATAGGTCTCCCTCCCTTATTTTACTTTACGGCAATATTTTTTTAATTTTTTTTCTACAGTGAGCAGCCACAGGCTGCTCACTGCTTACTAGACATGCCCCTACTCGCGGTATAGCGAGTAGGGGCATATTATTTACTAATACCAAGTCATTTTTACTTGGTGTTAGTAAATTTGGCTGAAAGACCAATTTAGGTCTTTCAGCCTTTTAGTAGATAGCTCCCTGATACCGTGGGGAATTAGGGAGTTATCTACTAAGCGGCTGCAAGATGCAGCCACAGCAATGAATAGGATCGGAGTTTCATTCATTTGAATGAAATTCCGATCCGAACAAAGTACCGAATTGCATCCTAACACCAATGGAGAAACGGTGCTCATTCTGTTAGGATGCAATTCGGCAGTTTTGCCGGCGTTCTGTCTAAGTGACAGGACTTTCGGCAATACTGACAGGAAGCATTGTGGGAACAGGGAGGAAAGCTAGGGATCATGGGAAAATTGCTCTGACCAGCGGAAATGAAGCACACTTTGCTCCTCCGCTGGTCAGAGCTGGTCAAGCGGAGGAATCCTCATAAGACAGAGTCCCTACTTTGTCTTATGATTTTAAAGAAAACTAAAGAAGACAGGAAGAAAAGAATAACAGATCCTGAGAGAGGGGGAGAAGAGGAAGAGATTGAGGAAAGGTAAGTTCGGCATGACAGTGCCGCTTTAACACAGTAAAGGATAGGCATGTGCATGGGGAAAATTTTCGGTTCGGTTCGGCATTCCGAAATTCAGAATTTTCGCAATTCGGAAATTCGGCAACTTCGGAACTTCGGCACTTCAGCACTCCGGAACTTTGGCAAGTTAGTATTAGTAAATTTGGCTGAAAGACCAATTTAGGTCTTTCAGCCTTTTAGTAGATAGCTCCCTAATACCGTGGGAATTAGGGAGTTATCTACTTATTCATTCCTGTCATTACATTGACTGGCCAAGTTACTTACATTTTATATGAATGTATGTCACTTGATTGTTGTAAGTGTTGCAAATGCTTACAGGTGAATCCTGGCTATGTTTGTATACTTTTTATTTAAAATTGTATACAATGTAACATTCTTCTTCTTTCACTGGCTAAGTATATTAGTACTTAGGCAATACTGTGCTTCGGAACTTCAGCACTTCGACACTTTGACACTTCGCAACTTCGGCAACTTCGGAACTTCAGCACTTCGACGCTTTGGAAATTCTGTAATTTCGGAACTTAGGGACCTCGGCAATTCGGCACTTTGGCAATTCGGACATTCGGAAGTACCCAAATGTCCAAATTGCCCGAAATTCTTCCGAATTCATATTCGGACCGAAACGAATTGCACATGTCTAGTAAAGGAGTTTAAGCATGCATGGGATAGGCATAAGGCTATCCTAACTATAAGATAAGGCCAGGAACTAATGAAAGTATTTAGAAAATTGGGCAGACTAGATGGGCTGAATGGTTCTTATCTGCTGTCACATTCTATGTTTCGATGAACTCTGTTGATTCGTACATTTAGGCACTAATGGACCATTCGCTGTTTTTCCCTTTCGCGCCTATTCCAGCGTTTGGTGGCTTGCCACATACTGGCTGTTCGCGGCTGTCTATTTGTGGGGTTTCCAGTTCGCATACAGCATTCAGTAGTTTTACGTGAACGGACCATTCGCGAAATTCTCCGTTTGCATCTAATAACATTCCCTTTTCCATTCGTATGTTTTCCCGCAAACACATTTCGCAGGCTTTTACACCATTGCAGCACTCTTCTGCATTGATTCCAAACTGGCAGGTCTTGGGGTGAAAGAACTAGGCCCACAATTCCTTAATGAAGGAATTAAACAAGCACGTAAACGTGTTCACCTCTCTAAACAGGGCCTGTATCTCCATAAGCAGGGTCTTAAGAGGCAACCCCACCAGGGGTGTTTTTTCCAGGGCTGGTTGGCAAAGGGGCCGTGCCACCAGCCGATTTTGGCCATCAGGCCCCCGTACGGAACACCGACAACAATTCTACGCGGAAGCAGGCACAGATACCCCTACTACTGGGGATCGGACAGAGGCCGTGGAGGTCACGGACGTGCCCGCGCAAGATTCCCCACAGGTAAGAGACCATCAGTTACATGTGCCTACTTTAAGCCGTGTTTCTCTTTTTTTTCCCCAGAATTGGGAAAAACTGTCAAAGGTTATCACATCGAACTTCAGACGTTCCCTATGCAGAACCACCCCCTGTCCTCTGTGCCTCTCCGCCACGGACACTCATCTCATAGAATTGGAACTCCGCGAATTGTGCACGAAGGGCGCAATCTAACCCGCGCTCGGACAAGGGGGCTTCTTCAGCAACATGTTTCTCTTTCACAAGAAAACTGGCGACTTCAGACTAGTGATCAATTTAAGGGATCTAAACGTACATGTTACATACCGTCACTTCAAGATGGAGGGTATCCACCTCCTCCGAGACCTCCTACAAGAAGAGGACTGGTTTACACGTCTAGACCTCAAATACGCACCTGTCGATTCCAATTCACAGTTGCGTTTCCTTCGGTTCCTATGGCACAGCATCCCGTGGCAGTTCACTTGCCTCCCTTTTGGGCTCAGCTCTGCACCGTGGTGTTTCACAAAGATGCTGGAGCCGGTGGTAGCCCACCTCAGAGCACGAGGGATCTGATGCATTATATACTTGGACGACATCCTCCTGTTCTGCAGGACGAGCAACCTATTATCACAACATAACGGATATACGGTACACTTGTTGGAATCTCTGGGATTCATTTTCAACAGGGCCAAGTCTGCACTGACTCCCACCCAGACAATTCAATTCCTGGGCTTCGAGATAGACTCCCAGTCCTGCATGCTCTACTTTCCGTCTTCCAAAGTGACGGCCATTCAGAAGGAGATTTGCAGGGTCCTCGAGCTCAACTCTCCCGAATCTTTGGCCTGCTGTCCTCCTCAATCCAAGCCATATTTCCAGGTCCTCTGCACTACCGTTCACGGTCCGGTTTTGGTCACCACTCTGTCCAGATGGATTAGATGGCTCCTTACGCTGGCCGGGATAGACCCATCTTTCGGTGCCCACTTTGTTCGTAGAGCAGCAGCATCGTCCGCTTTTATGGCGGGCACGTCACTTTCGGATATCTTATTAGCGGCAGACTGGTCACGCAAATCTACGTTTTGGACATTTTATTTCTGTCCGTCGTCTAACGCTGCGTTTTCTCTTCTTCCTAAGCGTTAAAATTGCAAAATATGAAGCCTCCTGTCATGTGGTAAAATTAAAGATTATACTTTCGAAGTGTACTAATAATCTTAATTTTAATAATGACAGAAGGCGAGTATTTCCCCCCCCCCCCTTTGTTGTTCTTCCCATCCAGGGTATAAGGTAAGTTATAGGGTCATAGGACACTTGGGGTTTCTAGTAATTTATATGTCCATATGACGTGTATGAGACATATTATTGGTTATGGAATTTTTATTCTTGCATGTGTGAATAGTTCTAGTTATGATAATATATGATATCGTTAGATAACTTTAGTCTTACTAACATCTGCTTATGTAAGCTCACTGTTATATATTCATATAGTCTGTTCCGTATCACTGAAACAAGTCTATTTTCTTTCAGCTTAACCAATAGTCAGCACCTATGGGAGGAATTAGTTTCCCTTATCGTTTTCAAGTTTAAAGTTGGATTTGCGTACGAAGTTATCCATTTGTCAAGAGGTAGTGCTCTGGATATGCTTTCACTCTGACTGTGTTCTGATTGGTTCTTTATTTCATCTGTTTTTTCTTTGCTGCTATGGAGTTAGTAAAGAAAGTTAATGCAAAATAATCGCCTCCTGTCATTATTAAAATTAAGATTATTAGTACACTACGCTAGTATAATCTTCAATTCTGTGCCTTCGAGGGCACCCCTTAACCCAAAATGCCTGTTACTCCTAAATGGATGTATAAGGAATGCCTCCCACTCCTAGAATTGATATAATGAAAAAGAGCTGGAAATTGTAATTGATAGCCATTTTTTCCTCCAATATATGGGGAGAGGTATAAGTAAATTTCTGTAAAAGGCATTATAAGCCGAATGTGAGCTCACTCGTGATACAGTGACTCTGAAGTGTGCTTGTCAGTACCCCGACATACGTTTTGCCAATCTGGTGATTACTGTGTATATCTGTGTGTTATATTTAGTTTCTAATTCGGCTAGTTTAGACTATTCTGTCCTCTGGTGGTATTCTTTGACTCTGCTATTTGTCTAATCATTCTCCCAGCTTCTGGCTCTGTTGTATTTTGGTTACTTCCTGACTATTCCTATTCAGCCATGGTAAGCCTGGCCTCTCTAAGGTCTGGTAATGCATTTTATATTTATTTTAAAAAGGGTTGCATTCTACGTGTTGGGGTTTATTTACCATGACAGCCTGTGAGTGAGAGTAAGCTTTAGAAGAAAGCCACAGATAACAAAGACCGGTTAACCGTAAATTGGTGGATTAGGGGTGAGCAGTACCCAAAGATTCATTGTAACTATAACAATCTGTTATGATTGTGATTATGGTGCTGAGAGAGTCCCATTAAAACTTTATCTGAGTGCAAGTGAGATAATTATTATTTTGTTTATTTTAAAAAAAAATACTTTATAAAGTATTGACAATAGACTACTCTGACATCTGTCCACTTAAGGACCACAAGATGGTTTATGCCATAATGCAGTGTAGGGATTTAACACCTATTGATGGTATAGACGTCAAGCAGGGATTAAAACCTTGCAGGTACAAAGGAACCCCAGGTATCTTTTAATACCTGGGTTTCCCTCTGTCAGCTGTGAGCACCGCACATTGCCCTTTAAATACCACAGCTGAGCAATCTCTCTCAGCCGCAGTGTTTCTAACACTGCCCCCAGCCTGCAGTGTTAGAAAAAAGAAAAGGGTGGGGGTTAACTCCCAGGTATCTCTGTGTGCTGGAGATGCAGCAGGAGAGGGAGCACTCTCACGGAGCCCCCTGTTCTGTGTGAGCTGGGAAATTCCTTTGCTGACATCTGCATAGGAAATCCCTCATGGGTGGGATTAGAGAGTAGGATTAGGGGGCAGGATTAGTGACTAGGATTATGGATGAGATGAGAGGGTAGGTTTAGGACTGAGATTTTAGATAGGAGTATTGCTAAGATTAGAGTTGGATTATGGGTAAGATTTGGGGTAAGAAAGGAGTCAGATTATATGTTGGACTAGGTGTGGAGTAAGTTTTGGATTAGGGATAGGATTAGGGGAAAAGTTATGCATGTGGGATATCATTGTACTTGAGAACAGTAGCAGTATGACATCAGCAAAGAGAATCCCTCAGAGGTGGGATTAGAGGGTAGGATTAGGGCAAGGGTATCCAAACTCTTTTAAAAGAGGGACAGATTTGATGACGCGAACATGCGTGAGGGCCGACCATTTTGCCTGACATTCTTTGAACCATTAAAATTAAATGCAAATTGACTATTTTATACAAAACTTATTGCAAAGGCATATTTTTCAGTTCATGTCTTTATTCTGTCCCTTCTCTCTTTATTCCGTCTCTCTTTATTCTGTCCCTTCTCTCTTTTATTCGGTCACTGCTCTCTTTTTTTCTGTCTCTTTATTCTGTCCCTTCTCTCTTTTATTCTGCCCCTTCATTCTCTGCCCCTTCATTCTCTGCCCCTTCTCTCTTTTATTCTTCCCCTTCATTCTCTGCCCTTCCCTCTTGTATTCTGCCCCTTCATTCTCTGCCCTTTCCCTCTTTTATTCTGCCCCTTCATTATTTGACCCTTCCCTCTTTTATTCTGTCCCTTCATTCTCTGCCCCTTCCCTCTTTTATTCTACCCCTTCATTCTCTGCCCCTTCTCTCTATTATTCTGCCCCTTCCCTCTTTTATTCTGCCCCTTCTCTCTTTTATTCTGTCCCTTCATTGTCTGCCCATTCCCTCTTTTATTCTGCCCCTTCATTCACTGCCCCTTCTCTCTATTATTCTGCCCCTTCATTCACTGCCCCTTCCCTCTTTTATTCTGCCCCTTCTCTCTTTTATTCTGTCCCTTCATTGTCTGCCCCTTCCCTCTTTTATTCTGCCCCTTCATTCACTGCCCCTTCCCTCTTTTATTCTGCCCCTTCTCTCTTTTATTCTGTCCCTTCATTGTCTGCCCCTTCCCTCTTTTATTCTGCCCCTTCATTCTCTGCCCCTTCTCTCTATTATTCTGCCCCTTCATTCACTGCCCCTTCCCTCTTTAATTCTTCCCCTTCACTCTTTTATTCTGCCCCTTCCCTCTTTTATTCTGCCCCTTCATTCTCTGCCCCTTCTCTCTATTATTCTGCCCCTTCATTCTCTGCCCCTTCACTCTTTTATTCTGCCCCTTCATTCTCTGCCCTTTCCCTCTTTTATTCTGCCCCTTCGTTCTTTGGCCCTTCCCTCTTTTATTCTGCCCCTTCATTCTCTGCCTCTTACCTCTTTTATTCTGCCCCTCCATTCTCTACCCCTTCCCTCTTTTATTCTGCCCCTTCATTCTCTGCCCCTTCCCTCTTTTATTCTGCCCCTTCATCTCTTCCCCTTCCCTCTTTTATTCTGCCCCTTCATCTCTTCCCCTTCCCTATTTTATTCTGCCCCTTCATTGTCTGCCCCTTCCCTCTTTAATTCTGCCCCTTCATTCTCTTCCCCTTCCCTCTTTTATTCTGCCCCTTCATTCTCTGCCCCTTCCCTCTTTTATTCTGCCCTTTCATTCTCTGCCCCTTCCCTCTTTTATTCTGCTCCTTCATTCTCTGCCCCTTCCCTCTTTTATTCTGCTCCTTCATTATCTGCCCCTTCTCTCTTTATTCTGCCCCTTCATTTTCTGTCCCTTTACTTTTTTATTCTGTCCCTTCATTCTCTGCCCCTTCTCTCTATTATTCTGCTCCTTCATTCTCTGCCCCTTCCCTCTTTTATTCTGCCCATTCCCTCTTTTATTTTCCCCCTTCATTCTCTGCCCCTTCTCTCGTTTATTCCGTCCCTTCATTCTCTGCCCCTTCTCTCTATTATTTTGCTCCTTCATTCTCTGCCCCTTCCCTCTTTTATTCTGCCCCTTCCCTCTTTTATTCTGCCCCTTCATCCTCTTCCCCTTCTCTCTTTTTTTTTTTTTTTAATTCTTTATTTTTGTCGTGCAGGTGATTACAAAGCATAAACGTACGCCACAACAGCGTGCATGAATGGTTAAACATAGGATTAGCAGTGGCATGAGAGGTCTGCACATTTTTGTTTTAAAATGAAAATAACAGGCTGTTTAACAATATTAGGTAAGATTACAAATGTTAGGCTAGACAAGCTTGTGTTCGTAGCGCATTACAAGCAAAAAAATAAAAGATTAAAGTAAATAATAATAGAGAAACTGAGCTTAATAAACGTGTCCTGCTGGTGAAATATAAAATAGAGTACATTGCGCTGGTTATTTAGGCAGGCTAGTGCAGGTGGTTCAGTTAAACTAGACATATGCTAAACATACTGCGTGGAACTAAATAACATGCATGGTCGAGTAATGCTAAAGAAGATTTGTCGTTGACAGTTCAATAGGAACACATATTGCGAGGTGGGTGTCCTGGCTGTGAGTCGCTGCCAGTGGCGATTGTGCTCCTCTAAGTCAGTCCCTTCATCCTATGCCCACCTGACATACCGACCTGTCCAGCATGAGGGTATCGAGCAGGGACTCTGCACGGTCAGGGAAGGTGTTAAGGTCCTTCAGCGTAGTCAGCGGTATCAGCCGCCAGGGGTGGGTCTTGTACCTGCGGGCGCTATTCTGCCATGGCTTTTCCGGTCCTGTTTGTGGTGAGGAGTTGTACTTTGTCGGATGTGTACCCAGTGTCCTAGTGTCTCTGCCCTTCAGGTCTGTTCGGTTGATGGATGGTGTCGGCAGGGGTTTTGTCTGGCGGGGGCGCCATATAGTTTGCGGTCTGTTGGGGTCCCTCTTTGTAACGGGCGGTCTGCAGGATCTTCTCACCCGGTTCAGTGGCGCCTGTGCCCGGCTTTTATGTGGCGGGTTCATGTTGGATGCACCTGGTCTGTGCTTTATCCTTCTGATCTGCATTTCTTTGAACCGCGTTCGCGGTGCTTGTGCTGAATGCGGGTGGCCCGCCAGTGTATTAAGGGGGGCGCATCGGCTTCGTGTCGCTGAGGCAGGTACCTTTACGGATCGTGGGTTCCCAGCCTCGACGCGGTCCCAGAAGCGCTGGCAGATCGCGTCGAACTTGGCCCTGAATGCCGCCGCCCAGTCCTCATCCCCTCGCTGTTGCAGAGGGACCGCTCTGTCGGCGGCCATCTTGGCCAGGCCAGGCCTCGTGGTGCTGTCATGGCGGCGTGGCCCGGGTCTGTGTCCCAGAGGTATGTGTCCTATGCTGGAGGACCGGGATGACCCCCGCCGGTCCAGGGGGGGGGGACAGGGGTCCGTCCGCAGCGAAGCCCCCAGTCTTGGCGGTGGGAGAGCGGCCGTCTCTCCTGCTCCCGCCTGCTGACTAGGCCTCCGATGGTCGTCGGGCAGAAAACTCCCGTTTCGCTGCTTGGAGGGTAGCATTCTGTTCCTCTCGGCATTCCCCATTGTTTGCTGGCTCTATCGGCCCGCTTAAGTCACGCTTGGGTCAGGGAAAGCTGGATAAACAGCGGAGTCCTGCAGGAGCTCACAAGGATGTCGACCGCTCGGCTCTGCGGTCAGGCCCCGCCCCCCCCTTCTCTCTTTTTTTATTCTGCCCCTTCCCTCTTTTATTCTGCCCCTTCCCTCTTTTATTCTGCCCCTTCCCTCTTTTATTCTGCCCCTTCACTCTTTTATTCTGCCCCTTCATTCTTGCCCCTTCCCTATTTTATTCTGCCCTTCCATTCTCTGCCTCTTCTCTCTTTTATTCTGTTCCTTCATTTTCTGCCACTTCTCTCTTTTATTCTGCCCCTTTCCTCTTTTATTCTGTCCCTTCATTCTGTTCCTTCATTCTCTTCCCCTTCCCTCTTTTATTCTGCCTCTTCATTCTCTGCCCCTTCCCACTTTTATTCTGCCCCTTCACTCTTTTATCCCGCCCCTTCATTCTCTGCCCTTTCCCTCTTTTATCCCGCCCCTTCATTCTCTGCCCTTCCCTCTTTTATTCTGCCCCTTCATTCTTTGCCTCTTCCCTGTTTTATTCTGCCCTTCCATTCTCTGCCTCTAAGCCTCACCTGAATTACTACTGTAAACATGCTTAACCGCGCTAGCCTGTGTAATTCACTATCAATATATATGCCTGTACAATTCGTGTTATCACCAGACGATCTGACGAACAGACCTAGCCTGTTTGCAGCTTAAATGTATGCTTTAAATCGATGCTATATTGCTTTAACTGATTCCACCTGCTTATATTACTAAATTGTACCTGTTAATCAAAAACCCTGCATGTTCAGCGAGGGAAATGCCTGAGGACTGCTGTCGGGGCACCTCAAACTTGCTTGTACCATCTCTATGCACTGCAAAAGTAAAACATAAAAATAAAAAAAGTGTGTGAATTTCCCCAAAATAAAATGTATGGGGAAAGAAAAAAAACAAAACAGAAAGAAATAACTACTTTGACCTAAGTTTGTGATAAAATGGTTAAATGAAAAGTGTCACAACACTTCTACGTACATAGCATGGAGGATGTATTTTCTACAAATATACAATTTTGTGTAGAGGTTATAGATTCTGTGACTCCTATTAAAGTTGAAATCTCTGCATGACAAATTTAGCTAAATTTTAGCTTTAAAACTATAATTCACTTTGTGCATTATTTGTTTCTAACTTCTAAAAATGAATTGAAATCCTAGACATATTGGGCATTTTAACAGTCAGGGCTAATCTGTGAATCTATTTTGATTAATTTTCTTTATTTGCCCTTGGTGTGTAGAAATGATTAAATGTAAAACTGAGAAACAATTTGTTTTAGATTTTATTCCTATTTAGTATTGTGTTGTGTAAATTGGACATCAAAAGAAAGCCTGTTTCTTCTTTAAAAAATTATATATAATATGTATGGTGCACTTAAACAGAAAGGGGGAATTGTGCATTGCATCTCAAAAATAGCCTTGGTCCTTAGGTGGTTAAGGCTGCAGTTGACGTTCTTTGCCTAATGTACACTCCTCTCATCCAGCTGTGATCGGATCAGAACAAGACATTTAGTAGCAGCTCTGTTATAGGTCAGAGAACACATACTGTGGTACAAAATGCCACGTGATTCTAGAACGCAGCGATTGTGAATGCCGGGTAAGTAGGTCAGATGTGACCCTGTTTTATCATGTTATTAATCCTTGTGGGAAGACAAAATACGAAGAAAATACATAACCTCAGCAGCTTTTATGCAGGTCTAGAGAATTCAATCTCCCTCTCTGCAAGGATACATTAAAATCACAAAACAACTTTTAGCCCTTACATTGGGATAGGGCAAGCAATGTACTCTATGCTCCTGTGGGACTCAGTGTAAAATATATAGTAGAAATTTTTTTTATTTTTTTTTTAAATAATTTTATTTTTTTAAAGGGGTGAAGTATGATTATTTTTTAAAAAAAATAATTGTTTCATAGTTCTGTTTTGAATAATGCTAGATGTAAAAAAATAGTAAATGTTCTTTAATCCGCCGCACCGTTAATGCACCTCATTTTCTTTTACTTCCCATAAAAAGTGTAGAGTCCACAGCAAGATTTGCTATTAATCGTATGTTTATTTATTTTCAAATATAAATATGTTGAATATTGTGAACAGAGCATCAGCTTATAGCCTTCCATTCACGTGAATGGAGAACAACTCCGTGGCATCTTCCATACATCTGAGCACACATTTCTTTTATTTAAGAGACAAACTGTATCATGTGTCCTCTGGATTGTTCATGCATTTTCATTTTATTCATTTGCATTATAATTCCATGAGAAGGCATGTACGAGGCATTATATTTAGTCTTCCAATATGTAGTTCTCCACTCATTGACAAACTCGCACATTTCCTTTTTGGGATAATGGATGAGCATCATGGGAGATTTAGTTGCACCATTGCTGTTAAAGGTTATTAGGTCAATCTCAAGTTGCAGCCTGAGTTCTAGAGTAATTATATGTAGCATTGCAAATTCATGCAAATGTTAATACAGGTCATTTCATTAAGCCACTATTTTTCATATCTGGTAGCAGGGACTTTATCTAGATTTGAGCACCTGGCATGTGTACAAACTGTGACTAGTCACTGACTGTAAAATGCGGGTTTGCTTGCTATATGCCCACTGCTACTTTACTTTGGAATGTGCAGATCCAATACTTTATCAATGCCTGCCAATTTGTTTTCTTTGGCTTAGGACACCCTCTAAGCAGGACAAAGTATTATTAGTGCTAACAGTATTTGTCTGAAGCACAGGTGCATAACCGTAAAATCCCTGTCATTGCAATCTGCACCAGGCTCCACAGGAACAATATAGTGTCAGGAATGCAGACATATATTCCTGACACTATAGTGGCAGTTTAGGTCCCTAGCCCCCTTCTCTGTGGAGTGAAAAGGTGATTTTACTCATTTTTGTCCCACGCCATTCTCGTTGCAGCAGGCCCTACCTCCATTGCTGAGATCATCAAACTTGATGATTTCAGCCAATCGATTGCTTTTAAGGCTCCTGCGCATGTGCAGCAGAACTCTGTGCTGTGCCAATCAGCATCTCCTCATAAAGATGTATTGATTTATGGGGAACGTTCAGTGTCTCCATGCAGAGCGTGGTGATTCTGTACGTCCGTGCTGCACACGGTACAGCACTAAACTAGGAGTCACCTTTATTGTCCATCTGAGTGACTGCCACTAGGGGCGTTAATAGGCTGCAATGTAAACACTACCTGTTCTCTGCATGGACTGGCTATACATACCAGAACCATTACATTAAGCTGTAGTTATTCTGGTGACTATAGTGTCCCTTTACAGGGAAATTGATGTCCCTCCATCCTTTTTCGTGTATTGTAAGGGAATGAAATATCTACATCTCTTGATCTATGTCTCTCACGACACAAACCTCTGTAGTGTTTAAAGGCTATTATAGCTGGGAAGAAAGGGGGCCTTTTCCTGAAGAGGGGAGATTGTTGACTCTAGCTGCGGAAGCAGGACAAAGAAACTTAAAAAGATGGAGAGGAATATTAAAAAATATATTGAGGTAATATAAAAACTGCTTATTATATGCCTTGTATATAGCACTGATTGGGCAATTTGCAATGTGTGCACACAGCTTTAAACCTTTCGTTTATTTATGTTTTGACGTTTAACTGTGTAACTGTATAATTTAATTTGACGTGTTAATCACTGGATATTCTAGAAGCAATATAGAAGCGTTTTTATATAGTATTGTGTTTTACTATATTCTCATTAAAACCAACACACTATTTTTATACTTCTTTTATTATTGCGCTGTTTTAAGGAGAGCCTGACCTTAGTGGTTGCAGCTGTCTTACATAATGTTCGCATAGTTTCTATTTCAAGAGCTATAATTTCGCATTTTGTTAGGTAGTCCGTTTTCTATAGATAATTATGTGTGTGTACGCTTTGTATAATTAGTATTTTTGAAGTACAATTTATAGCACTTTTAGTTGAGTGTATAAAAGAAAGAATTGTGGTGACAGGGAAATGTCAGGGAGACATTACAGCAGCCATGCTCCCTGCAGAACTTGGTAATGTTACAAAAAGCAAGTGGACAACTGCTGTGACCTCTACATTTAAATGTCAGTGAATGGAAAAATATGTGATCTGATGGAATTATTCTGTCCATAACTTTGTGAGTATTAATAGCAGGGAAGGGAATTAACTCTGTAAAAGTCGCCTTTGGGAGAAAGTCACTTACTGTTAGCCATTAAGAGCCCTTAAAACCAGTTAAAACATGTGGCAACCACTTCCTAATCGTACATAGAAAAAACAAGAAAGAAACAAAACCTAGTCAATTAGTCAATAGTGAGATATAATGATATGAAACCATGTTTCAAAACCTCCATTCACATCTCTACAAAGTCCATGCTAACCTGGTCTGCTTGCATAATAGTCAAAGGGTTGTTCAATAAAGTGTGAATTGACAGGAATTCAAATTATAGGCCAACATTGCCACACTGCATCTCTGCTATGTCAGTGAATGTTTAGTGTAAGTCAGCTATGTTCTATCTGCTATAGCAGTCAAACAAGCAGACTAAAATCTACAATATTATAATGAGTCTTTTTTTGCTTTTTTTTATAGTCTGTTATAGAAAACAATAAACTGAGGAGAAAGATGCATTGTATGTAAAGCGCTACTTTAAGAATCATGACAAATTCAGGTTTTGAAGTGGTTGTGGTGTACGGACCCTGTATGTGCAGAGGTTTTATATGCTTATTTATATTCTGTATATGTGGTGCTGCTGAACAAAAAGAACTCTGATAATTGAAGGTCTTAAAGGGACCCTAGAGGCACCCAGACCACTTTCTCGTACTGAAGTGGTATGGGTGCAGTGTCCCTGTCCCCTTAACCCTGCAAATGTAATTATTGCATTTTGTGATAAATTGCAATAATTACCTTGCAGTGTAATCTTCACTTCTCGTGACTGTCTACCAGACATCCACTAGAGGTGCTTCCGAGTCTGTAGCTGACATATTGCGCGAGCACATTAGGTCCCCCTGCAAGCTAACATTAGCAGAGGCAGAGCCTGACCCAACCCCGAGGGACAACGGCACTGGAATCAGGTACGTGACAAAATTGTTTGTAACCCTTTCACCACCACAGGGAGGGTGGCACTACTAATATAGAAATAGAGCCTTTTTCCTTTAATGAGAAAGTGGCTCTCTGTCTGACAGTGTCTAATTAAATTTACCATCTTAGGTGAAAGGAAATACCAAGTGATATATCTATTTGCCAACCTATTGATAGATACATCACTTAGTATTTCCTTTCACCATAACATTTCGTATTTCATTGATACTATAAGGACATGATGTGAAAAAAATTCTTGACAATAAATGCCACCGACCCTTAAGCCCTTAGGCATATATGGGACCCAGTGTTTTCAAGCTTCATGACAACCTTAATAAAATGAGGCTCCAAACATCTAATCGTAGAACTCCAACATTCTATAGGGAGAGTATGTACTCTGTACAATAAACCAATGTAAAAATAGAGCAAATTAGATTTATTTAATAAGGTTTTATTGTGATGAAATAGCAAGTAAGAGGTACACAAAAAAGTGCAGTCAGCACAGGAAAAAAGCGCGTACATAAGTCCTGAAAAAAAAATCTAACAATCTAGCACTAAACCAATTAGCATTCAAGGTAGCTACATATTCAAACATAAAATGTGTTGTGTTAGGATACGTTCCCTGGCACAATAGTCTAGTGCTGAAAGCTTAAAAAATGTAGTGTTGGTCTATTTTCCCTGGTTCAAAGGATTAGTGAGGGAGATGATCTGTACTATTAACTACACTACAGAGTGCTACAAAAATAAATAAATAGAACACAGGGAAAATTTGTGCATACATCCTGAAAAGAAAATGCAAGGATCTACTCATCCCACTGTGATGCCAATTGTTTAGGGATCTGCGAGTCCTACCAATGCCTAACTGAAAAATGTTTATTTTGAATATTAAAAAGAAAGTTACAAAAAAATAAATAAAAGGTCTACTGGAAGTACATATGTTTCGATTCTATACATGTTAGCACAATTTTTCAGCCCAAGAAAAACAGAATGCTAGTTGACTGTTGTTGTATAGTTGTAATCAAAATGATTCAACACGGGGGGGCAAGGCCTGACTGGCATGGCGGAGAGAAGTGTTTTGATAGAGCTCCTCTCCTCTACTGACAAAAAAGCAGATTTTAGCCTTAATAAGCTCGATTAGGCTGACATCCTGCAATTTACATGCTCCTTGCCCAAGCTGATAATCCCTGTAGGGGTCAAAAATTTAACACAACCTGGATGGTGAGGCCTGCAGTTGCCCAATGGAATTCAGCACTATACCGGTGCCCTGTAACCTCCCCCCGGGAGGCTGCCTTGCTAAAAAAAGGAACACTGAGCAAAACCACGTCGGCAGAAGCAAAATTTTCCAACATCCCTAAGATGGCGTACGCCACGTGGTTCCCAACAACACTAGGGACAAGCAAGAATTCATGTCTAGACTGGACAGAACATTAAGTAAATTCTGGCGCAAACTGGAGCTGAGGATGCAGCAACCTCTACCCAGACAACCGAGTGCCTACTTACCACGAGAGCAGAATCCTTGCTTGAAACGGCAGACCCTAGCTCCAACAGCGCAAAAAGACCCAACATGGTGGCGAAGCGGGAAACACACTCCAGCACAGAGCTGCACAAGCGGGCTCCAACACAGCCCAGCACTGAGACTCTTGCAGGATCTGAGGTACTTGGCAGCAACCCGATCGTGATATATAGTGCAGACATCCAGCACACACCGAAGCTCGGAAGCCTGTCTCTCCACTCACCGGAGCGAGACTCTGCTAAACAACCAGTTGGCATAGGCTAACTGCAAAGATCCAGTCTGCAAACGGAAGAGCTTGTGGTCCTTCATAATACCCCTTTACCATTGAGTTTTGGATGGGATACTGGTTACACTGTTCGTTACATGTGCATTCATCTACTATTATTTTATGTCATTCTCTGGTTTCAGAACCCTCTAATAAGTACCTCCATTCCTTAAAAGCGAACACAATAGCTAATAGTTCCCTGTTCCCAACATCGTAATTCTTTTCTGGATCAGACAACCTTTTTGAAAAGTAACAACAGGGATGGAGGGGTTCGTCATACGATAACCTCTGTGACAGTACTGCTCCCACACCCGATTCCGAAGCGTCTACTTCCATAACAAAGGGAAGAGAAGGATTAGGGTGGTGAAGCACTGGAGCAGAGGCAAATGCCTTCTTGAGAGTTTCGAAGGCCTTAAGGGCTTCAGGAGTACAAACCCTAGGGTGTAGACCTTTTTTAGTCAGCTTCGTTATAGGGGAGATAAGTGGTGAAAAGTTTTTTATACATTTCCTATAATAGTTAGCAAATCCTATAAAACGCTGGATAGCCTTAAGTCCTTGGGGAAGTGGCCAGGACAGTATGGCTTCTAATTTAGCAGGATCCATACTGAAACCCTGTTCAGAAATTATATATCCTAGGAAATGCACAGAGGTCTGATCGAACAAACATTTTTCTAACTTACAATAAAGTCCGTTCTGTAATAACTTTTTAAGCACCATCCTAACATGATTATGATGTGACTTCAAATCAGGAGAATATACAAGTATGTCGTCAAGGTACACCACGGCACAGACATGCAATAGATCCCTAAGGACATCATTTATGAGGTCCTGAAACACAGCAGGAGCATTACACAGTCCAAAAGGCATGACCAGATATTCGTAATGCCCACTACGCGTATTGAACGCTGTCTTCCACTCGTCATTCTCCTTTATACGGACAAGGTTATAAGCCCCCCTGAGGTCTAATTTAGTAAAGTACTTAGAACCTTTAACACGATCGAACAACTCAGTGATGAGGGGGATAGGGTAGGCGTTTTTCACCGTTATATTGTTCAGACCCCTGTAGTCTATACATGGCCTTAGGTCACCCTCCTTTTTGGCAACGAAAAAGAAACCAGCCCCAGCAGGAGAGGAGGACCTTCTGATAAAACCTTTACTTAAGGCATCCTGTATGTACTCCTCCATGACCTGGTTTTCGGAAAGAGGATATACCTTACCCCTAGGTGGCTTAGTACCCGGTAAGAGGTTTATGGCACAATCATATTCACGGTGCGGGGGCAGTTTATCTGCCTCCCTTTTTTCAAAGACCTTTGCTAGGTCTGCATACACAGGAGGGACAGAAACAGAAAGTGGTTTGGCTGTGGGCACATTAAGCAAGCTAACAGGACAAACACGGGTCATACAATCTATTTGACAAGATTTCCCCCAGGAGAGAATCTCCAAAGAACCCCAATCAAGCACTGGGTTGTGTTTAACCAACCAGCGGAAGCCCAAAACGAGGCTGTAGGAGAGTTGATTATTTGAAAGGACCACCTTTCCTTGTGCAAGGCACCCATAGACATAACCAGTTCTTGGGTCTCATGGGTCACCAGAGGTTTTTCCAGTGGTCTACCGTCTATGGCCTCCATGGCCAAGGGAGTAACCTTTTGGATCAGAGTCAAAGATGCAGTTTTAGCAAAACTCTCATCCATAAGATTGTCAGCAGCCCCTGAATCTATCAAGCCTTTGGTAGTCACAGTAGTATTCCTAACTAAAAGGGTAACCGTAATAAACGGTCTAGCAATGGGGACATGAGGGTAAAAGGACATGACACCCGAGGCCGACCCCTCTTTAGGCCTTAGGTGCTGAAGTTTTCCCTGCAATTCAGGGCAGGTTCTTAGAAGATGTCCCCTTTTCCCACAGTAAAAGCATAACCCTTCCGTTCTTCGATATGATTTTTCAACCTCAGTTAACCCAGTAACACCTAATTGCATGGGTTCAGTGGGAGGTTGGCTAGAAGGGGGTAATGCTAGTAGCGCAGTATTGGTCAAAGCAGGTACCACCTGTGTATTCATACGCCTCTGATTACATCTCTCTCTAATACGATTATCAATACGGATGATATAATCAATTAGATCATACAGAAGGACAGGCAATTCCCTGGACGCTATTTCATCCAGGATGTAAGCGGCCAAACCCACCTGGAATGCTGTTACGACAGCGTCATTATACCAAACCACTTCAGCTGCTAAAGTGCGGAATTCAATAGTGTAATCCGCTACCGATCTGTTCCCTTGTCGAACCCTAAGCAGAGCTTTGCCAGCAGAAGCAGCCCTACCGGGTAGATCGAAAGTACGTTTAAAGGCTGTCAAAAACTCAGCAAAGGAGGTAGGGGACGTATTCTCCCATATGGGATTAGCCCATGCTAAAGCTCTCCCGCAATGATGGTTAATACGGAAAGCAATCTTAGTTCAATCAGTGGGATAGGAACGAGGATTCATCACCAAATGGATATCAATTTGGTTGAGGAAACCACAACATAATGCCGGATCACCATTATAACGCTGTGGTGGCGTCATATGCACTACATGAGCAGGAACAGGTACCAGCGTCGAAGTAACTGCTTCTTGGACACCAAGCTGCAAGTGAGGAGTACGAGCCAGTATGGTTGGTAAAGCCTGAGCAAATTGGTCCATACGGTGGTCTAAACCATTCTAGCTTCCTGATTAACCAATAACTGTGAAATGTCAGCAGGTTCCATTTTGGCCATTTTGTCACGATTCCGGGAACCAAACACACTAACACACACACAGAAAAGGTGCCGTACCGGACCTTAGAGTTGCCGGGCTAAGCACACAAAGAATAGTCAGGAGACAAGCCGAGTAAGGGGAACCAGAAGACAGAATAACGAGAAACAAGCCGAGGTCAAAGGGTAGGAGAAAGTCACAAAGTCAGATAAACAAGACAGAGAGTATGTAATCAGAAACACAAGTTCAGGGGGGGGCGGAGCCTGGCATCCAAACGGAGCGGTTGTGCTGCACCTCAGCTCCAGCTCAAAACGGCACAAATTGGGGAATTTACCCCCAAAAAACCGACACAAGCACATGCTGGAGAGGTGCCACTAAGTAGGGAACACCCGGGTGACACTTGGGTGCAAAAACGAAGCCTGTAACCCATCGAGACCCTGCATTGCCACCTGAGGCCTACCAGAGATCGGGCAGTGGAGAGACGGCCGCTCACCACGCTGCAGACCTGAGTATGGACTCCCAGGGGTTCCCAACGCCTACCCCCCCCCTTTGGACCGATGGGGGTTATCTCGGTCCGGCATGGACAACCGGAGAGACAAACTGAGCCTGAAATCACGGGAGAGAATCTAAAGAGCTTCCAAGCACATGGCCCACTTAAAATGGCGCCGACAAACGAGACAAACCACATACAAGGGACAACCATGGCTTTACTACCGCAGCCTTGGGAGAACACAGCGAGAGCCACTGACTACCTCGCCGAGCGTACAGATTACTCTGCAAAGCTGGATGAGATCTTCGACAGCTTCTGGAGAAATCTGGCCCTGCGTCAGCGACAACAAGCAAAGCCTCGGCAGGCTGACAGCCCACCTCATGTCACACGCAAAATGGCCGCCGCGCCTAATGGCCGTCCCAAGCGCCTTCCTAGGCCGAAGACCACCCGGAGTAAACCTCCGAAGCACCAACCACAACGCCGCAGGCTTGGCCGCTGCAGGCAGCGGCAGAACACCCAAGCGGATAACGGCGCCCAAAGACGGGAAGACCCGGCCTCACTGAGACACCGAGTCAGTGGAGAGCAGGTGCAGGCCTTCACAACGACCTGGGGCTGGCTGATGGCCATCGGGTAACGGCGCCCCGCCGCCTCCCCGCGGACTCCCATGGATGGGGGTGTTACCTTGCCAAGCAAGGGCATCGGCTGATAATGGACTCCCGACCCCAAGGACACTACACGGCTAAATCAGCAGTGATCAAACCGTGCAACAGACCTTGTAACGTACTGTAAGAACTTACCTGTACAAGCATAGCTAATGCATCATATCGCTAAGACACTATAGTACAGAGATGTCTTTGTGTTTCTTGCGGCATATTGTCTACCCTGACTATTGCCTTACCTACCACCTAAATGTTTAACAATTTTTAGGCCTGAGCTTATGCTGTAAATGCTTGTTTAAATCCTCTTGCACACACTTCAGGATAGGGAACTTAAGCCTGTGTATAAAATGCTCACATGGAAACATGCATGTCGAGAATTAACCTGTTCGCAGTTCACTTTACTTGTTTTAGTTGCTGGATAGAAACAGCTAAATTGTCCCTGTATAAATGTATAACTGCATAATGTAGAACCTACCTAACACGTGCTTTACACAGCTCTGTTAAATTAACAGGTTACATACTAGTCTAAACATCCCTGAGAAATCCCTGATCTTAAGTTTGGCGTTAATTAATAGCTCGTTATAACCCATGCCTTACCATAATAATCACTCACCTAATACTACTAAAAGCGACAGTTATCCTGATGTATTTCTAATAGTCTATTAGACCAATGATACATGTGCCAAGCTTAGCGTGTTCAACCTATTACTGTTATAAAGCCTGATATTTCTATGTTTTTACTCAAAATGTATATTGATGTTTCAACGTTACATTAATCAAGCTGGATAACCAAGACATTTATTATAACCCACCTGTTTGAATAACTCAATGTTCTAAGCTTGTTTAAAAAATATAAAATGAGGCGGATAACTCTAGGAGATTTTGTAATTTGTTGTGATGATATTAGCCTGTGTAACCCCTGCAAGTCTCCCTCTCTTTATTCTGTACCACCATAACCATATGCCTCAATAAAAGAAAGATTGACAAAAAAAAAAAAAAAGAAACACAAGTTCAGTAGCAATACTAGCAAGCAAAGACCACAACAGGGCAGAGAGGAACAGGAAAGGTAAGTATTTAAATCCAAAGGTTAATTCTGATTGGATAATTTCCAATCAGAATTAACAATCACACGTGGGAGATATCTAGACCTCCCACTGTGATTGAGGCTGACCCTGGCGTTTATTAAAATGGGCGGTCTCCCAGCGTGCAGCGTCATGCATGCTGCCGCTGGGGGACATAGAGGAAGACGCGGGCGGCATCCGTGGCTGGGAGGATGTCGCCCGCCGAGCGCACGCCAGGAAGGGGACCGCGGACGGCTGGAGGGTGAATGCCGCGAGCGGACTGCAGCCTCCCCTCGCAGCCGCCCGCGGGATCCTGACACTTATACTGATGTTATTGTTTTAACTCATGCAACCTGTCATATGTCTTTGCTTCAACATGTATCTGACAATGCGCTCCAAAAATAAAGAATGTAAAAAACATTTCATTTGTTTTTTTTTTTTAAATCAACAACCCCCATTGAAAATCAGGTTTATTGTCAAAATGTACAGACTTTCAGCTGTTTGCAATAAACAAATAAAACAAAAGCCATTGAAATAGCTCAACACAACAAATGCTTCAATTGGTATCATGACTTCTCCAGGCTCAAAATGATTCAACCTCCTGAATAGAATCCCTCACAACAGCACACATATGCAAAGGAAGTGTTGTCTCAAGCACACCTGATGCAGCCAAATCCAGGAAGTAGCCAAGCAGGGCCTCCATCAGGAAGTGACAACTGTCACGTTTGGCATGGGCCCGGCGCCCGAGCACCACATTCCAAATGTGCACATATATATATATATATATATATATATATATATATATATATATGTGTGTGTGTGCCCCAGGGGCCACATGCTGCAGGGACCCATCAGGAGGCCCCAGGGCCGCCATCAGAATTTTTGCGGCCCCTAACACAGCTCAAGGTCTTGGCCCCTGGGGGCCAGCCTCCAAATCCCGCCCACAGGAATACACCGACACAAACACAGACACACACACACACACAGAAAGAAACACACAAACTAACAGACACAAATACTGAAACAGACACACACATACAGGCATACTGACACAAACATATACAGACACACACACATACATACTAACATACACACATACTGACACACACACACATATATACATACACATACACATAAATACATAATGACACATACACACACATACTGGCATACAGACATACAGACACATACATACACATCACAGTCAGGACAGGTGTGCCTATGGCTTCAGTAAAAACACAGATAATTCAGCAGTGTGACTGCAGGGGCATTGCACTAAATCCACTTCATTAAAGGGACAGCTTAGGCAGCATAAGGCACTATTACAATTTGATCTAAATGAAGGCCCCCAGACACACCCTTCCCTTCAGGGTTTAACCCCTTAAGGACCAAACTTCTGGAATAAAAGGGAATCATGACATGTCACACATGTCCTGTGTCCTTAAGGGGTTAAACCAGTCTTAAATGTTTTAACCATGAAGTGGCCTCCAGCGCCGATCCTAACTCACCCCAAGGTGGCACCTGGCTTCTGAAATTTTCAGTTTCAGGAAGTGCGGAGTGCTGCTGAACAGGGACACAGCTGATTGAGTGAGAACGGTTAACTGAGGCTCTCAGCCAATTAGTGACTCCACATTCATAAAACTGGCTTGGAAAGAAATTTACCTTTTCCAAGCCAGTTTTGCGAATGGGGAGTCAATGATTGGCTCACGGTGGTGAACTGACGCTCTTAGTCAATCAGCTTCGGCCCTGCTCAGCGGCACTCTACGTTTCCTAAAACTGAAATTTCAGAAGTCGGATGCCGCCTTGGGGTGAGTTGAGATCGGCACTGGAGGCAACTTCGGGATCAAACCATTCGAGAATTCCACCAATATAGTGCTGGGTACTAATATACTGAAAGCTTACAATACACTGCTTCTGCTGCTAATAATGAGTCTTTCTATTATTAAAGGGGCATGCATTCTATTTGAGTCAACTGTCTCATTAAAAAGCTTTAGCTTTATTTCTTTTTTTTACACTTGGTTTATTTTTTTTATTTTATTTTTTTAGATATATTTGTAAAAGTTATTGCTTGATGGTTTAAAAAGTAATTTTAAGTAATGTTTCCTTTTAATTTGCCCATGTTCTTTTGTCACTAATGTATGCAGGCAGCAGGGGTCCTCCTTAACTGACTCTGTTGGATGCAGGAAGGTATGTTCTTTAATGGATGAATCATATTAGATGTTGAATGACTGTGATCTGTTTTATTTTGTTTTATTAAGGAAGCATTTTTCGTTTGGCAAGTTTCTGGCATAGCTCTCTGTTCTTCACACACAATTGCCAGGTTGGACTGCTTTTAATTTTTTTTTCTTTAGTTTTACATCTTTATTTAACCCCATAAGAACCAATAATAGTTCATGTCTTATTCATATTCATGTTTCCAAAAAAAAAAAACATGCCTGCATCAGTGTGCCATGCAGCATTTGCAGTTCCGTATGGCCGTGAAATAGTTAAATGAGTTAATTTTGAGATAAAATCTGTAAAAGGTGATTTGCTATTACTGAATTATTCTACCATTGTTCCTTAAGAAATTAACCCAGAACACACTGCACCTATGCCCTCTATGTGTTGCATTATCAAATAGTCCAATTAATAAATATCACATTCATAAAGTTTCCAGGAGAGGGCACTAATACATTATAACATTAAAACAGGCTATGTTTGCATGATCTGTCATTCTTCTTGTCCTATCACGCTGTGATTAGCAAGATGTTGGCATTAAAGGTGTTACTGTTTCTTTCTTGCAAATCATCTGGCTAATTTTTAACTTTGCTTAGGGCAGAGCTTGACTTAAATATTCCACTTCACGGCTTCAATTTTGAGGTCAAACTATATGTTTCAGAGGTTAAATACAAATCTATTTCCTTATTTATTTATTTTTTTTATTCTTCCTGTGCCAGTCTCCGCCCATGGCTTTATACCTTTTGAAACGACAGCATGGACAAGGCAAGGCAAGTGTGCACAGAGAGCTGGAATTGCTGTCATTACCACCACAGAGGTCAGTCTGGAAGTAAATAAAGTGTGTGTGTGTGTATAAATATTATGAATTGCAGTACTGTTATTTTAAAAGGCAGATCATATTATCAAATGCCATACTGTAAAATGTGACATAATTCCGTGTATTACTACTCAGAGAGGCCCTCACCCTGGATTACCTGTAGATATCGGTTACTTGGGAATCCTGCACACACTGTGGCTGAATATAAATGCTTGCTGAGTTCCTGTAAAGCTACAGTAAAGTTAGGGTTACTTACTCTGACAATTAGGGTTAGAGTTTTGTGCTACGGCACAAAATAAAGCAAGAGAAATCAGCACTTGTATTAATTAATATAGGAACTCCCCTGGCAGTTAAGATCTTCCATACGAAATCATTACTTTATCATCCTACTGGGAAATCGCCATGTCCACCATGTTTGATTTCTGCATGTGCCAATTTCATCTGCACAAGAAGGGGAGACTGTCATTACTGACAATCTCCTGGGGTGCCATTGGAAAAATATGGGACAAATAATATTTTTTTGTATTGGGAGATGTCCGACATAGAGTTAAAGGAACACTCCAAATGTAAAAAAACACAATATCTAATAACCATTAACCCTGAATATCATTTTAACCCTAAATATTATAAATCTCATACATTTGTTTCAATCTCTAAAACTGGCACTAATTTTATGCCCAACCCTTACACTAAATGTCCTAGCTCTGATTGTCACATTTCCAGCTCTGTCAGAGTAACCGTGACTTTAATTACCTTGCAGGACATTGGCGAGCAGCTCTTTTCAGCCATTGTGGTGTACAGTTTACTCAGAGATCATATTTTATTTATAAAATATTTTACCAGGAAGGATACATTGAAATTTCTCTCGTTTTCAAGTATGTCCTGGGTCCACAAACACTGCATTGCTATAACAGGGTACAATATAACATTACAAAAAAAAAAACCAAAAAAAAAAACCAAAAAAACAAACAAACCACTATATATACACTGAACAAAATTATAAGCTGAACTCAAAGTTCTAAAACTTTTTCTATGTACATAAAAGGCCTTTTTTTTGCAAATATTGTTCACAAATCTGTCTAAATCTGTGTTATTGAGCATTTCTCCTTTGTCGAGATAATCCATCCACCTCACAGGTGTGGCATATCAAGATGCTGATTAGACAGCATGATTATTGCAGGCCCAAATAAAAAGCCACTCTAAAATGTGCAGTTTTATTGTATTTGCGAAGTCCTGGGGGTTCCGAAAACCAGTCAGTATCTGGTGTGACCACCATTTGCCTCACGCAGTGCAACACATCTCCTTCGCATAGAGTTGATCAGGTTGTTGATTGTGGCCTGTGAAATGTTGGTCCACTCCTCTTCAATGGCTGTGCGAAGTTGCTGGATATTGGCAGGACCTTGAACACGCTGTCGTATACCCCGATCCAGAGCATCCCAAACATGCAAACGTGCTCAATGGATGACATGTCAGGTGAGTATGCTGGCAATGCAAGAACTGGGATATTTTCAGCTTCCAGGAATTGTGTACAGATCCTTGCAACATGGGGCCGTGCATTATCATGCTGCAACATGAGGTGATGGTCGTGGATGAATGGCACAACAATCGGCCTCAGGATCTTGTCATGGGATCTCTGTGCATTCAAAATGCCATCAATAAAATGCATCTGTGTTCGCTGTCCATTAAATACGCATGCCCATACCATAACCCCACTGCGACAATGGGCCACTCGATCCACAACATTGACATCAGCAAACCACTCACCCAAACGACGCCATACACATTGTCTGCCATCTGCCCTGTACAGTGAAAACCGGGATTCGTCCGTGAAGAGAACACCTCTCCAAAGTGCCAGACGCCATCGAATGTGAGCATTTGCCCACTCAAGTCTATTACAACGACTAACCGCAGTCAGGTTGAGACCCTGATGAGGACGATGAGCATGCAGATGAGCTTCTCTGAGACGGTTTCTGAAAGTTTGATCAGAAATTCTTTGGTTATGCAATCCGATTGTTGCAGCAGCTGTCCAGGTGGCTGGTCTCAGACGATCTTGGAGGTGAAGATGCTGGATGTAGAGGTCCTGGGCTGGTGTGGTTACATGTGGTCTGCGGTTGTGAGGCCGGTTGGATGTACTGCCAAATTCTCTGAAACGTCTTTGGAGATGGAATGAACATTCAATTCACGGGCAACAGCTCTGGTGGACATTCCTGCAGTCAGCATGCCAATTGCATGCTCTCTTAAAACTTGCTACATCTGTGGCATTGTGCTGTGTGATAAAACTTTACATTTTAGAGTGGCCTTTTATTGTGGCCAGCCTAAGGCACATCTTTGCAATAATCATGCTGTCTAATTAGCATCTTGATATGCCACACCTGTGAGGTGGATGGATTATCTCGGTAAAGGAGAAGTGCTCACTAACACAGATTTAGACAGATTTGTGACCAATATTTGAGAGAAATAGCCCTTTTGTGTACATAGAAAAAGTCTTAGATCTTTGAGTTCAGCTCATAAAAAATGGGAGCAAAAACAAAAGTGTTGCGTTTTATAATTTTGTTCAGTGTGTGTGTGTGTATATATATATATATATATATATATATATATATATATATATATAGATACACACACACACACACACACACACAAATAAGATTTTTATAATTTAACACAAAACAAGTAAGAACTATAGTCAGCCATGATTACAAGTGCATTCTGTATGTATTGAGGTATGTTGCCATATATCTCTTAAAGGATTTTAGAGTGATCTTTAATGGGAACTCTCTTCAGCAAGACACAAGCTAAACGTGCAATAGGGAGTGAAACACTCACTTTACATATCACTAGTGGGGGAGGAAGAGATTTAACAATGGTAGCTGTGAATTACAGCTGCAAATAAAATTATGCATAAAGACATCATTATTAGATTGAAAAATGACTCCGATCCATTACGTTAACCCTCTTGACCTGGTCTCTTATAATGTTTGCAGAAACCATCAATGGCTTTATTTCTCCTAACGCCTGGTTAATAATTATGCACCACTTTGAAGGCTACAAACATCATCATTACTTATAAAATGCTCAGCGGTGTACAGTGGGTTCATGAGATATACAAGTTACGTAAATGTAACAAACAAAGTTGAATTTACAGGAACGAGCAGTAGTCATGGCTCAGCATAAATGAATTTATAATCTGCATATACATTATATGTAGGTACACACACACACACAAATATATATATTATCAACAGATTTATCTCTCTATTTGTAAGTAGAATGAGGGGGGAAACAAAGTCATACTGTTCATGCAGTCATTTTGTATTAAAAAGTAAAATGTTTTTGCTGAGGCTAATGATTGATTTTACTGTGGGGGAATGTAAGGAGAGCACCACATTTTTTTGTTTGCGTTTTTTTCCTCTCCTTTTTTTTTTTTTTTTTATCATTGCCACTTTGTGAAATATTGTGAATAAGTTAATATGGTAATTTTGCCTGAGACTGAGTTCACTGTCCCTTTAAAAATCCTCCTGCAGGTTGAATCTCTGACGTCACCTTCCACTAAGGGGCTGAGAGGAGAGACACAGAGAGAGAGAGAGAGAGAGAGGAGGAGGGATAATAGCATCTGCTGAGCAGCTATGGAAGAGGAGAGGAACTGTGGGCACAGCAGCAAGCACCGGGAAAAGAATGTGACTACCCAGCACAGACAGGTAATCAGAAATGAATCACAATCAAGTGGCTTTGAGATTAAATACTACAATAATTATTTTATTTGGCTAATTGCATGCAAGCATGTTTTAAGACCGGTGTAGACACAAGCACCAAATAGAAGCTAAGTCTGTATGTCATTGACATTTCACAGAGGTCTAACATGCAAACACCTCTGTATTTTTGAGTTGGGTAAATTACTCCTGATGGTTGCAATAGCCGCCAAAAAGAGCCATTAAATGCCACAAGCGCCATTAAATACCACACGAGCTCTGCCAACGATAACGCTGATTTGTCAGCACAGGGTCAAATTGTGTCTTTCAGGCGCACGCATTAATCCTTTTTCTACAAATAGAATACATTCTGGATATTGAAAGCGGACCTTTACACATTGAGTGTATTGAGCAAAACATTACTACATACAAAATCCACAATTACACTTGTGCACATTTTCCTAAATGTACGTGAAGATCCATACATGATTTAGTGTTCTGTGGATACAAGAAGGAAAAATCATATATGGATCCTTGTATACATTGTGAGAAAGTATCACTGCTTTAGAATTGACACATCTGGGTTAAATAAACAATTACTTGTATGTGTGACAAAATTAGCAGCAGACAAAAAGAAAAAAACCCTAGACAGGGGAATTTTAAATAATCTGCAATTTGTTTAAGAATTTTAGAAGCAATGCATCTAGAAGCAATGTCAATTGCTGTATACGTGGAAGTGGAATGAAAACGGCTTTATAATAAAACAATTTTAAAAAAACATTTACATCCGAGTATCAGTGTTGGAAAATGTCTACTTTTTTGTGTTTTTAAAGTGAGATGTGCTGTTCAAATGTATGAATTATTTTTCAGCTATTTTCATACAAGACAAAACTGGCAGACTATTTTTGCATTGTTCAAATAACTGAATCTTAACGAAAAGTGTTGGGAAACTTTTGCTTATCTTGCAATCTATAACAGACTCAGATCATTTTCATTTTGAGCACATTATACCCCAAAACAGTGACCAAGACCCGCAATACCTTGGGTTACTCTCTTGGCTAATACACCTGCTGTACAAGTTTGGGTTAAGTGTCACAATATTGTTGGGCCCATTGATCTATGTGATGATGATGAAATTGATGGCTATTATTTGGCTTACTGTGCAAGAAGGGAAAATGGAATGTAAAAGCACAAGAGATTTATAATTACGACCATAGTAACATTTGCATTACAGTATATGACTAAAACATACTTTGTTGAGTTTTTGTGTTTTTTTTATTTTTTTTTTTTTAAACGGCACACACTCCAACTTAACCACTTAATTATTCATAAACACTACTTGATCTGTAGTGTACACAACTACACAAAAAAACAAGCAAGGGATGACTCTCCTAAAGTAATCTTAAACATGTGCTACTCTTACAGTTTAAAATACTTACCCATACTATTCTCACTAATACAATAGCTCTTGGTGTCTTAAACCATATACTGATTCCTGAAAAATTGTAGGAGATCTAGGAATGTGACATGACAGTGCAATTCATACATAGCCAATATTTCTAATTATGCATAAAACAAATTAGGAGACAAAAAGGACCAGGTTTATAGCTGCGCAATAAAGACTAAAATAAGATTATAATGAATATTGTCTTGTACATTAAAAAAATACATTTGCTTGCAGATTTGCAAATGAAAACACACTGACACACACAATGACTCTTGCTTACAGCATATGCACTTGGAACAAATGCCAACAGATGCTGACAGATATTAAAACATAAACTGTTTTCTGCGCCAAGGACACACTTTCCCTTTTGCTGAATGTGCACTCAATGCAGACACCAAATCACACATTGATATCACCTTGTCATAGTTAAAGTGAAATCTAGTATACTGCCATTGGTACAGCCAAACTGTAATACAGACTTCCCTATACTAAAATTGTTTTATGTTTATCTTGCCGATTACACTTTGACGCCATACCAAACACGCACATAACATCTATGCACAATTATTGATTCGCAGTTTATTTATCGCACATACTTCTTTTACAAGTAGAACTCTCCCTAATTTCTATTTTACTGTAATTTTCTCCTGTTCTGGTTTCACATTCTTCTTGTCTTTAACCTTACAGTGTCCTTCTGTCACCTCTCTTTTGTACTGTTTCTAGATCTCCTTATTGTGCCTGTTGTCTGGTTTTAATTGTTATTTCAACTTTACTCTTATCCTTATTTAATCTGTCCTTTTTTTGTCTCTGCCCTTCTTTGCTATTTAGCACCTCTCTTCGGATCCCTCTTTCTCTTTTTGTCTCCTTTGCTACCCACATCTTTCGTCCCTTCCCCCTCTGCTTGTGTCACCATCGAATTCGTCTCTGATAAATGAACAGAAAGCTGAAAGTTTATTTTTAGAGCTATTGTGATTGAGATAAGGAGAGTAACACACACTGTAGTTATTTTCCCCATATTGTGTCAAGGATATGGTGATATCAGTGGTAGAAAAAGGATCCAGGCACTCCAAGTATCTTCAAATGAATTTATTGGGACAAGTGAGACACCGCAACGTTTGAACCCCTACAAGGGTCTTTGCCAAGCTACATCACACCGGACATAACAATGATTTATAGGCAAAAACATAGTGAAAGTGTAAAACAAAGGATATGGTTATGGCATTATATTATCTGTGCCCATACTAAAAGCATAAAATACTTGTATGTAAAATGCTATGTATATGTGAAATATGTACAAGTGGAAAGGTCATGTGACTAACATCAAGTGACACCAAACTATAGTTTCCACTTGAGGTAGATAAAGAATGAGCTCACACTACTAATTCTATGCGATAGACAAACTGTGTTTGAAACACTCTGTTTTCCCTTTTTCTCTTCAGATGGATCCTAATGTGTTTGGTGTGGAGCAATATGTATTTGTAGCACCGCCTTCTCCTGAACCACCTCCCAGACCTACTTATTTGACCTCTCCTCGGCTCAGCCCTGCAGGCTCAGGTCGATCGCAACCTGAGGGATCAAGTGGGTCACAAACTCCATTCCCAGGAGTACAACTGTCTGTTCGCCCTCTTTCTCCTGTTGGTGCATCTGCACCTGATCGTTCCCAGCCAGAGGGATCTCAGAGAACCCACCCAGTGGGATCACCAGTCAATCCCAGAGTAGAATGTGGCAGATCCCAGCCTGAGGGTTCCTGTCCTGGCCTTCTGTCCCCCACTCAACAGTACCGACCACTGCCTCCTCCACCACCATCTCCACATCGCTCTCCTGCTCCTAGCCCCTGTGGGCAACCGGAACGTAGGAGATCACACACTACGTTAACATTCACAGGGTCCCAGGAGCCACGTCAAAGGTCTAATTCAACTCAACATAGATTAGAGGCAACAGAAAGGTCAATTTCCAGTGAGCTACCACTAGGTAGTGAACAAGAAAAAAATAGTGAGGATTTCAGGTATGATATTTACTTAAATAATACGGTTTAAAGAAATCTTAAATATTTTAGTAAAGGTGGGGCCTTTAATGTGCATGCTTGTATTGCAGTATATAATTATGCAGATCGATTTCATAGTAGTCCTGGTGTCTTTACATTCATTGAAGAACATTCAAATATTGCACACCCAGAAATAGACATAGCTATACTGTTTTGAATAGTATCACACATATATTTGTATAAAATTAATCAAGAATGTTTAGTGCAGAGTTTCCACTTGTCCTAGTTGGGACAGTCCATTCTGCAGAACCCCCAATCAATTCCCACGGGTCTAAAATATCTTGCCTTACAGCAACAACTGCACCTACACATTACTTGTTTCTCAGTGACACAGACAGGAATGGATCAGGTTCACATTGTATGTGTGTTACCATGTGATACCCCCCCTTCAGCAGCTTACCTAAATTCAGCGCCGGGCTCCCTCGGGGCTGGTGACCTCTCCTCCCCCGCCGACGTCAGCTCCCGAGTGGAGCGGAATGTGCATGCGCGGCAAGAGCCGCGCGCGCATTCTAACAGTCCATTGGAAAGCATTTCTCAATGCTTTCCTATGGACGTTCCGCGCCCTGGTTGCGAATTTCGCATCCAGCGTCGCAGAAGCGCCTCTAGCGGCTGTCAGGAAGACAGCCACTAGAGGTTGGATTAACCCTGCTATGTAAACATAGCACTTTCTCTGAAACTGCTATGTTTACATGTGACGGGTTAAAACCTGAGGGACCTGGCACCCAGACCACTTCATTGAGCTAAAGTGGTCTGGGTGACTATAGTGTCCCTTTAAGCTATGCTTTTAGTTCAGCTATTGTGGCTTCAAATTTAAAATGCTCACTTTGGTAAATAACCCTGTATGTTTTACAAGGATAACTCTTTTTATCTATGTGTATTTTTCGTTATTTACTCCATATATTTTCTTTTGCATTTTTCTCCAACTGCCTTTGCCATTTGTCCAGCTCTGACCTAGAGTGTTCCTTTAATGGCAGTTTATTGAGAAACAAAGAGAAGGCAAAGCGTCATGGAAGTTGCAGTTCTACAACATCTGGGGATCTACCATTTGACCAACTCTCTAGGTGTTACACAATCTGACATTTCAATGCTCTTTTAGCAGCATTAGCTGCATTCACAGTCATCGTGTTGTGTGTGATTTGTGAATTTGTGGCAAAATGTCAACAGTGACACTTCAAAATCGCATTCTTTTTACATTGTCAGTGATAGGCAACAACCTCTACGTACCCAAACCATCAAGTAAAGATAGTGGATTGATACTTAGCGAGTCCCTTTAATGAAAGCATAAATGCAGCGTACTTTACTTTATTCCAATACTTTAAAACAGAGCAGTACATTTAAAAACCTTCATTACAGCACAATCTGAGCCTCATCTATGCTTTTAATAGTGTGTGAATCAAAAAACGGTCAGATTGTATCGATTATAAATCCAAGCTTCTCAAATGTTCCTGAATGTTGTTTTATACTGAGCGTACGGACCCCAAGGTCTATAGTTGTTCTGGGAAATAAATAATGGGATATAATTATAAGCATTTAATCATAACAAGAGCTTTGGATAAATCTAAATGTGCTCATCTCTATTATTGAACTTTTTGTTTCATACTTAGGAATAATATACAGCAATTATAGAGGGTTCAGTGTGCGCGCACAAAAGCTCATAAATGTGGACCTTTTCAAAATTCAGCATAGTTCTACCATAGCTATCTCCTCATCTGCTTAAAGTGTGCATCTTTAAAACAATGGGTTGTCTTCTCCAAGACACATCCAGGTTTTACATCACTGCCAACTCTTCATCAACTTGAAAGGTACCAAACCCAAATCCTGTTGGCCTCTCCAACTGTGCCAGTCTTGGAACGCAAGAGCACAAGCCAGTGAGACTGAAAATACTGCCTAAATATATATATATATTAATATTCTACAGAATAAGTCTGTACCATTCCAAGCCTGATGCTACTATTGGGGTGATCGTCTTTTTTTAATTTCAGTTTCTGTTCTTGTTCTATAATGTTTTCTTACATTACAATTTCAGATGCCACCCACATCATCTATGACTTGTTGCCAAGGGTTTCAGACTAACAGATTGCCAGATTACCAATAGCTGACTTTGCTTTACTTGTTTATTTCTGTCTTATTCGTTCTGGATTGTTTTAACTCTTCTCAATTTTTTTCTTGATTTTCGTTTGTTCAGATGTGTTTTCTTTTAGTGACTTGAACATTTAATTTGTTCTGTGTACTATGTGAAATTAGGTGTTTTTTTTTTTTAATCTTTGTTGATATTGTGCTTTATTATTCCTAGCTATTATGGCCATACAAGATGCACTGATAAAGTCTAGTTTTCCCTCTTGACCTCCAGTTTACAATTATCACCACTTTGTTTGTTATAGTGAGCCAGAAACTAATTTCCTCCATACATTTGTGAGTGAGAAGCATGGCCATTAGTAAAGCAGGTAATAAATTCTACTAAATTGTGCACAGTCTACTTATATTATAAGACAATGGATGTTGATGTTTTCAACAACTACCCAAATGAAATATATGGCATTACATTGGAAACCTATCGTTCCAATAGAACATAATACTTGAAACACCTTCATTAGCCTCTGCAGTGTCAAGGCGCTCCCACTGAGGAAAGCAGCTCTGCTACCGTAATTTTTTTTGCGCGGGGGAACTGTACGATGCTGCTGTTCCAAGCAACGGGGATCCACTAAACACAGAACTGGAGCCCAATTTTGCATATAGGCAGAATGTTAAATTGTTACTCCAACTATCACGACCATTTTAGTGATTTTAATAATTTTTAGTTGTGTGCTGGGGGCTAGATGCACCATCAGCACTCATGACTTAGGCAACCCAGGACTCTTTTCCAGGCTGCCTAATTTAAATTCTGTGCATATTCTGTGGCTATCGTCAGCGTGCATGGCTTGCTGGCAATAGAGGTGCTAATCTTCCCCCTTGATGGCAGAGGGCCTACAAGGGGAAGATAATTTTCCCCTCCCACCCTGCCTCCCCTCCTTCTCCCCTGTCCCTCAGGCTCAGTGTGTACCCTTGCGCTCTGAGACTGTGAAATTGTCCATTTACAAGCTTCTCTATGCTTCCCATATGACGTAAGATGGAGGCGTGGAAGTCAGGTTATTCTCCAAACGGGGGAGGGGGAAGACATACTTCTTGGTGCATAGTACACCTATAATACCCCACTCTCAAAACATTTGGAGTAACTCTTTAAGAACTTATTTGTTAAGAGATTTGCAACCTCATTTTAATATATTTACTAATTAGACAGGAATTTCTACTCCATAGATAATAGTCTAACTGTAAATTACTCCATACAATTCTAAACACTGGGTCTCGCTCTGTGGGTTCTTTTTATTTTACCTTCTACAAAAAATATGATGTTGCCTTGTATATCTTCTGAAACTATTGTACATCATGCTCTTACCTCAATAAAATAAAGACTGACAACAACATCAAAAAAGATCTCCCCAGGAGTTCCTAACTTATGTTGGAAACACCATACACATCAAGTACTTACCTTACTTTTTGCATTCATTTTATTTATATTCTCTTTCCACAAACCAGTTCTCAAGGTTATTGATTAAGTATACAGTATAAACATAACCGGGCTTCTGTTCCAACTGTTATTTTAATGCAACGTTCTACTCTTCTGATTTCCACTGCTAAAACACAAATGTAATGGGTTACTCCTACCTGGTGCCCATCCTCATTAATGGGGCAAACCGTTTTGCAATGGTTTACCCTCCTACCTGAGTCCCCACCAGATGCCATGTTTCCTTTAGAGCAGGTTTAAAAAAAAAAAACAGCTTGCAGAACCGCAAAAGCTGGATGCTGATCTTGACGCTCATTCATTGGTTGAGTGCATCAGCTTACCACTCTCAACCAATGAATACATTTGTGTGTATAGAAATATGCAAAGATTTAACATTAGCTAGCCGGAGCATTAGCTAATGACACCTCAAAGAGTTACATATTTGGCAGCAAATTGGTTAAGCTAATCATACCTCCCCAGTGTCCCTATTAAGGAGGGACAGTCCCTACCTATATTGGACCCAAATCCCTCTGTCCCTCTTTTGTATCCTAACGTCCCTCTTTTCTAAAAACTCCATATTGTTGGTGTGTCTGAATGTATAACAGAGCTCCACAGCAATAATACAGACAGCAATGTGTCTTTAAATTACAGGAAATGTGTTTAGAAATCAATCTGTGGCAATCAAATAACTTTTTAGTTTTAAATTATATTTAAGTTGCATAAATTATTAGTAAATCACCTAACATTTCTCAGAATTGCCCCGACTCGCACTCCTAAAATTAGAGGGTCCTCTTTGTCCATGTGAAATGTTGGAAGGCATGCATTATGAGCACCGTTTTGGCGAAACAGCACATACAGATTCCATGCACTTTGATCACTCAAGTCACTGTAGTGCCCAGGAGTAGAGGCGTAACTATGTTACCTAGCACAAGGGGTGGAAATGTATATTGGCAGCCCCCACAATCTAATATTATTAATTTTTTTGTCTCTCTCTGCTGCAATGCCCCTAAAGCCCTTTTCTAAGGAAAACAAGCACACTCACATTTGTACACACACATGCTCACCTTCATATACATACCCACAAGAATTCATATACACATGCACACATTCAGATGCACACACTCAAATTCACATTTCACATACTCACTCATATTTATATGCACACACGATCACATTGATAAACTGACACACAGTGACTGATTGACAGTGGTTTCCTGCAGGAATCCGACTGCTCTGTGCACCCCCTGCCCCCCCGTCACCCAGGAGAGACAGCCCCATTGCCCCAAGTTAGCACGTTAGTATGCTACTGGGCACTAAGAGACATTTAATGATGCAAAATGTCTTGTCTCTATTGACTGAAATTCCCTCAGTAGTAATAAGTAAACCTTATGCAAAATATACATTTAAAGTAGGAGCTAACATTTGCCAAGGAAACTGGAGATGTAAATGCTATCACTTTTTAACCCCTTAAGGACACATGACATGTGTGAAATGTCATGATTCCCTTTTATTCCAGAAGTTTGGTCCTTAAGGGGTTAAAGTGGCTATCATGCACAGTTTAGAGAATAATCCCCACATGTAATCAGCTCTCACTAACTGCTAGTCTCTGGCAAATGTGGATCCCACCTTGCTGAGACCTTCTTCACCAGATACAGTGGGTATTATTGTCTCATACACAATCTGATTTATTTAATAGTGACCGAGCATAGTTTAGGTAATAATCCCCATTTTTGCGATATCTGGTGCCAGTCTCAGACAAATGTCTTTATTATCTTTAGCTTCATAACACGTGTGTTTGGTGGAGTTTGCACTATTGTTTATTATCATTATTTTTTACTTTTTATTATTAAAAGGTACCCATTTTTTTTTTTTTGTCAATCTTTGTTTTTATTGAGGCATAAGATGGGTCAGTACAGAAAGTAAAACAAGGGGTTAATGCATGAAATACATACGGTATGCATAACTGATTGTACGATTGTTGCATGTAGTCCCGAGTATAACGGACTCATTTTATGAAAGTTACAACAGTAGTACTATACAGGCTAGACAGGTTTTTTGGTTTTTTTAAAGGTTTGTCGTTGACCTAGAGTTTGAAAGTACAAGCTATGGATCATATGATCCGATTGGTAACTAATTAACACAACAAAAAGGAGTTGCATAGTTGTAGGCAAATAAAGTTAAATGTAGTACAGGCTGATGTAGTGTATCAGAGGTGGTAAAGCACGTTAGGGCAACAGACTTGTGTCAATAGACATATATGCCTGTTCAAATGCGGTAAGGCAATCTGTTTTGTTGTAAGGCATATCAATGAACTGGCATTATATAGTTGCTTAAGATGCATTGAATGGCACAGCAGTGTATTACTATACTGGTTAAACCGGTAGGTGCATGTGTAGTCTCCAATAGCATGCTCAATAGTACATCATCCTAACCAGCTAATAAGTTGCTTAGGGTCCACAGCTGGGTGTGTGGTTAGGGCAAGTATATGATAAGCAGGCAAGTGTACAGATGTTTTTATACAGCAAGCATCTTAGCTAGGGCTATTATTCAGATAAAGTAAAGTAATAGACAGTACAATAAAGTAGAGTAGAATAGAGTACACTAAAGTACCATCAGGCAGATCGCGGCACATTGCGTCAGCCACTGCGAGTGTCAGGGTGTTAGAGACCGCTGTGTGTTGCAGGTTTGACTGTGATATTATTAGCATATATGTCCCCCCATGTAGTGTTGAATGCCGCCAGAGTGTCCCTTGGTGAGGCTGCCTGCGGTGAGTTCAGCAGATTGTGCCTTTCATATCTTCCGTCTGCTTACTTTGTGGAAGCTATTAGTAGGCATCCTCTTCTTGGGCATGGGGATACACCCCGCAGGTCTCTCCAAATCCACTGGGTCCCGACGTCCCGCTGCAGGGCACAGTGTCCGGAGGTCGATGTGGTCGTGTGACCCAGTCGTGGGGTGAGTGCAGGTCTTGTGCTGAACAGATCACTTTGTCCAGGTGCGGGTAGTGGTGCAACCTAGCTGCTACAAGGGGACAGCTTTTCGGTGCTTTCCCCCAGCGATGGTCTGCGGTCTTGGCAGTAGGAGGCTGGGGTGAGGCGTTCTCAGTTAGCGCGGTCTGCGCGGCTCTTCTCTAGTGGCTTGTGGGGCAGTTACAGCACAATCACCCATTTTGCTGAGGCCGTTTGGCAGTCGTTGGCGGTTGGTGCTGAGCTGCCCAGGAGTGCCTTGTGGGTGTTTGCTTGCCTGGTGGAGACCGGGACAACCCCCACCGGTCCAAAGGGGGGGGGGGTGAACGGGCCCGGGACGGCTCCAGCCGTGTTGTGGCTCTCTGCAGCCGGGGTGAGAAGCAAAAGCAGCGGCCATCTGCTCCACTCCCCCCCGAATAGGCCTCAGTCTCCAAGCCCCAGAGCATCTCACCGGGACTTGGAACCACCCGCTATCAGGTGTTCTAGCTGCACCGGGACACTCCAGGATACTGTACCATGGATTTCCAGGGTGTTTCAGGCTGAGTTAAGTGGGTATTTGCCCAATTTTAACAAAATTCCTCAGGAGCCATAGTGACTTGCAGCCTGCCAGCATGGCCGCCCGTCCCCGCCCCAAAAGGTACATTTTAACACCCACGTTTAGAGTGTGCACGACATACTTTCTATTGTACCATCCAAGTTTCCCATTACTAGTAGGGTACTCCACTCCTCTGGATGCTTTACCTTAAGCCAGGTTCTCCTGATTCTCTCTATTTTTGTAAATGCTATCCCACTTGCAAAAATGATGTTAAAACTCTCACCTTAAACTGTGCTTTAGTCTTCCTACACCTAGAAAAAAAGCTGTTTCAAAATCTTCACTATGCATTCCCACAGTGCTTAGCTGTCACTATATTAATCACTTCAGTATTACAGTGAAAAGCAGCAATGCACATCTTTCTGCTGCAGCACTTTAATAACAATAGATAGAACATCATCAACAACAACAAAAAAAGAATACAGCGCAAAAACTAATGGGTTCCCTGAGGACCCCTGACTATTGGGAGAGGCCTGATGTTATACACCAGAGTAGGATCATTCTTCCTCCAGTCAATGCATGGGAAGAACCTTTAGAGATGCACTGTGACTCGCTATGTAATCACCCAATCACAACGCAACATAGACATCCAAGAAGTTGCAACGGCATATACACTTGGTGTTTCAGATAAGCAATCAATTTCATTTCCTCCATTGGTGCAGGAAAGTGTAGGTTATTTTTTCATTATTGTTTTTTTTTTTTCCTTCAAGAGGTATGTTTTTTTTTTTTGTTTTTTTTTTTTAGAAATTTGTATTTTCATGTTTTGTCTCGGTTTTTTTTTAACTTATTTATATTATGGGTCTCTTCTCACAGGTAAAGAATGTGGATTAAGGGATATGCTATTTGTATAGGGTCCCTTTGTTTCTTGTTTTTCCATTTATGGTGAAATATGCCTGGTGATAATTAGAGGTGCAGTGGCCAAGTAGGGTCATCGTTTTAATTTATATTCCTGTATGGGTATTTTAGGGGACTACTCTAGTGTTTCAGAAGTACTGGAGACCCCTATTTTCTCTTGAAGTGCAAGTGTATTGGGCCCTTACCAGTTACTAGTAGAAATGGGGAACTGTTTAACTGTAGAAAGAGGGGGCAAAGGTCAACAACATTATATTTAAATAAAGAAAGTCAATTAATTATGCAAAGTGACATACAAACTAAAGTATTTTATCCAGAAATCTGTGTAAGCCTAGAATAATAATTGCATTTTAATATAACTGTATGTGTCATTGTTTTGATATAAATTAATATTCTCTCTGGTTTTGATGTGTCTCTAGGACATATGTGATGACTTGGAATGTTGGCTGCTCAGTTCCTCCTTCTGACCTTACCTCCCTTCTCTGTCTCAATGCAGGAGATGGAAAAACAGATATGTTTGTCATTGGGTAAGAAACATCTCTATGGGTTATCCTTCCTGTATAGCGCTGAGAGAGTTTAATGCATGGGTGAGGTGATATCACTGGTAATACAATAATACCGTTTTTTTTTTAAATAAAGTTATAGAAACCACAAACCTTTATAAAATCTAATTCAGTGGAATGTGGAAAATGATAGAAAAGAGAAGTTGCAATAGTTAATCACACTAGATATTTGAGTATTCCTGGTTTAAAAAAAAAAGATTAAAGAGATACTCTAAGCATTAAAATAACTTCAGTTTAATGAAGCAGTTTTAGTGCGTAGAGTAGACCATACACCTGCAGTTTCACTGTTCAATTCTCTGCCATCTAGGAGTTACATCACTTTTGTTTCTGTTTATGTAGCCTTAGCCACACACTCACACAGCCTGCATGGGGGAAAAAAATGTTTTATCAGATGCTAACTTACTTTAGAAGTTTTCCTCTCCTCCTCTGATAATTGAGCTTTAATCACACATGGGAGGCTTCTGGGGGGGGTCTAGAAGGCTTTTGATAAAGCAGAAGATTAAATAGACTGCAATAAATCTAGGTTTCTTTTCAGAAAGTGTTTAGGAAGGCTGTGTAAGTCGCATGCTGGGAGTTCTGAATAGGGATCTATAAACAAAATTATTAAACCCCGAAATGGCAGATAATTGTGCAGGGGCATGATCTATACACCATAAATGAAAAGTGGAAAAATTATTCATGAAGTAAGTACATGCTCAAGTTCAGAGCTTGCTTACATAAAAAATGTGATATACCAATAGTTATTACATTACCAAAGCATGCATTTTGGGTGTTCAGCTAGCCAGTCTACGATCTACATAAATATCCAACTTTTACTCTACCTGATCCCCCAAACTGTTCTTATGCCCGAGTTCAAGCAGGATGTCTATAAAGTCTGATATGTCACTGTTCCAGGGTTGTGCAGCCCTGTTTAAGGATATTGCTTTATGTTACTCTAAATTAGAGCCTGATATCCTCCTGTCCACTAATGTGTCTCTGCAGGTTACAGGAGGTTAATTCTATGATCAATAAGCGTCTTAAGGACGCTCTGTTCTCTGATCAGTGGAGTGAAGTCTTCATGGATGTCCTGAGTCCTTTCAGCTATGTGCTGGTGAGAAATGGGCCTTATTATCTTGCATTTATATTTGTCTTCTCTTTGTTGTCTGTTCTATCTGTGGAATTCTCTATGTATAGTCTCATCCACCTGCATACTTCATATCTGTCTTACTGCAAACTTTCCATCTGCATAATTTAAGATTTCCACAAATGTTCCTTCATGAACTCTTAGTCGACTCTACACTACCAGCATGTAGAGAGTTTATTTACTAATAGCGGATTTTTTAAATGAAGTCAAAAATAGCTGAAATGGAAACATTCTTCATTTATGTTACCACCTTATTATTCCAGCCTTAATTAGATTTTTTTTTTTAAACTTCTCAAGAGTATATGGTTTCTGTGAATTGATATACATTAATAGTGCTGTATTATTAAAGCTATTTTTACATTTTTGCAAAGTAATTGAGCTAAGATTACCGTGTAAAAACCAAAGAAAAAGTTACCTGCGCTCTCTCCTAAATCCCTATGTATATTTAAACAAATGGAGGTCATTTAGTTACTGCCGCCCAGGAGTGATGGGAGTGAGTGCAGGACTTATCTTTTTGTATTTGTAAGATTACCGTGTCTCTCTCATGTTTGTTAAGATACATAGTGAAATATTGCTGCTATTAACGACATGCTGGAATTCACCAATACTAATTACATTGGCAACATGGATCAAAGGCCACTATCTTGCAGGAGAATTAGTAACCAGCATTTTTAGTACATATTTTTTAGAATACCACAAAGGTTTCATGCCTTACTGAATTGCCTATTGTAAATACTGCTACGTGGCTCAATAAATGTAAAAGTCCATGAATTAGGGATGTTCTTGTCACGTTTCTCTCTGATCCTATCCATGATTTGAGCGTACGGTTTTGAAAACTCCTCAAGTATTTTAAATTCACAGTTGGCTGGACAGTTGGCATGGGAAACTGTAGTCCGACATCTGCTGGAGATAGATTGGCTAACAATAAGTCTAAAAAAAGTAATTTTACAGTCTCAGTGCTAATAGCTTTATAATAGTATCTATTACATATCTAAAACAAAGATCGAAAGCTTGCATTCTAACTGCACAAGCAAAATAATCTCTCACTTTTATTATACTCTGTTATGTAACATGACTTTAACATGGTCTACAAGATATTGCTCTCTCCTGGTGCTCCTCCTACCTCTCCCAGCGCTCTTTCAGTGTTTCTTTCTCTGGCTCTGCTTCTTCTCCCAAACTCCTCTCTGTTGGTGTCCCCCAAGGTTCAGTCCTTGGTCCCCTACTGTTCTCCATCTATACTGCCTCCCTTGGTAAAGTCATTAGCTCCTTTGGCTTCCAATATCATTTCTATGCAGATGACACGCAAATCTACCTGTCCTCTCCTGATCTCTCCCCGTCCCTCTTGACTAGTGTCTCTGACTGCCTCTCTGCCAGGCCCGGACTGGCCATCGGGCACACCGGGCAAATGCCCGGTGGGCCGCGATGACCGTGGGGCCGAGGCCGGCAGGGGAGATCACAGGATCTCCCCTGCCAGCCCCTGCAGGGCCAGCGCTACCCGAGCGCCGGCCCTGCTGTGTGTCTGCATGGGCCGGTGGGGAGATCAAAGATCTCCCTCACCGGCCCACAGGCACTCAGGTGCGGCCGCCGGCTGGGGAGTGTGGGAGGGAGGGAGGCAGGAGAGAGGACCGGCGGAGCTCTAGCCAGCAGCTCCGCCGGGTCCTCTCGCGAGGTCTGAGCGTTGCCGCGGTAACCGCGGCAACGCTCAGATCTCGCGAGAGTGAACTCTAGCCTGCAGGGGGCTAGAGTTCACTCTCACCACAGGACCACCAGGGAAGAATGGCAGCACGGCACCCCTCCTCCCCCCAGGCAGAATGGACCCCCCCTCCTCCCCCCAGGCAGAATGGACCTCCCAGGATAAAGGTAAGAAGGGGGGGGGGGGGGGGGATATAACTTTTTTTTTTTTTCTTATTACAAAAATATATTTAAATAAAATATACATTCACACTCACACACACAGCACCCCCAGACACACACAGCACCCCCAGACACACACAGCACCCACAGACACACACAGCACCCACACACACAGCATCCAAACACACACAGCACCCCCAGACACACACAGCACCCCCAGACACACACAGCACCCCCAGACACCCCCAGCACCCCCAGACACACACAGCACCCCCAGACATACAAAGCACCCCCAGACATACAAAGCACCCTCAGACACACACAGCACCCAAACACACACAGCACCCTCAGACACACACAGCACCCTCAGACACACACAGCACCCCCAGACACACACAGCACCCCCAGACACACACAGCACCCCCAGACACACACAGCACCCACAGACACACAGCACCCACAGACACACAGCACCCAAACACACACAGCACCCAAACACACACAGCACCCAAACACACACAGCACCCAAACACACAAAGCACCCCCAGGGTTCTGTGTGTGTGTTTGGGTGCTGTGTGTGTTTGGGTGCTGTGTGTGTTTGGGTGCTGTGTGTGTCTGAGGGTGCTGTGTGTGTCTGAGGGTGCTGTGTGTGTCTGAGGGTGCTGTGTGTGTCTGAGGGTGCTGTGTGTGTCAGAGGGTGCTGTGTGTGTCAGAGGGTGCTGTGTGTGTCTGAGGGTGCTGTGTGTGTCTGAGGGTGTTTTTATGTGCCGTCACATTCTAGGTTTCTAATTTTCTTTGTCTGTTAACTCACTGAGGGTTATTTTATATATTATATATATAATATATAAAATAACCCTCAGTGAGTTAACAGACAAAGAAAATTAGAAACCTAGAATGTGACGGCACATAAAAACACCCTCACATACAGCACCCCTCTTACATACACACACTGCACCCCTCACACATACAATACGTCCAAATATATATATATATATATATACACACACACACACACACACACACACACACACACACACTACAGCACCCCTCACACTGCACCACTACACACATTACGCTCCAGATACACGCTAGATCCCTTACCCTATATGCACTCTTAATCCTCTACACACACACTCTCCTATACACACTGGGTCCTTAACACACTAGATCTCCTACACACACACACTACATTCCTTGTCAGCAAACACATACAACATTCTTTAAACACACCCTCTCTACAACCCCTACACACACTACGTCACCTATACACACACACTACAGCCCGTATGCACACACTCGCTACATCCCCTATAACACTATGCCCCCTATATACACACTCTCTACAGCCCCTAGCCACACATATTACACCACAAACACAAATGAAATTTACCTATTTACACAATACCACACCACACTCTACACACACGCAATCCCACAAGCACGCTCTAAACATATGCACCATACACTTTCCTGGCCCTTTTGTCCTCTGGTATCCCACTTGTGGAGACACCAGAGACAATTTAAAAGCAAACACAGCGCAAGCATGTTATTAAATTTGCTTGCGCTGCGCAGAACAAATTCAGGGCCTTTTTCTAATGCCAGAGCTCTTCAGCGAGGCTCTGCGCATTGAACCAACATGCTCACTTTGAGAGGGGGCGTGCTTGTCATTAGTGATGACAAAACACACCCTCTCTGGCCCCGCCCCCTTAGGGGGCCGCTCTGATTGAAAAATGCCCGGGCCTAATTTTTTTCCCAGTCCGGCCCTGCTCTCTGCTGTTTCTAACTGGATGGCTGCCCACTTCCTTAAACTAAACTTGACCAAAACTGAAATTCTTGTCTTTCCTCCCTCAAGTGTTGTTACTCCTGTGTCTGTCTCCCTCCAAGTCAACGGTGCTACCATCAGCTCCACCACGCAGGCTCGCTGCCTAGGTGTTCTATTTGACTAAGACCTCTCCTTCAACCATAATGTTCAATCTATTGCCAATTCCTGTCATTTCCATCTCAAAAACATTGCGCGCATCCGCCCCTACTTAACGCCAAATGCGACTGTAATCCATTTCTCAGTTGTCTTACGTGCTCCCAACTTGCGCCGTTACAGTCCATAATGAATGCGGCAGTGAGGCTCATCTTCCTGTCCGCCCGCACCTCCCATGCCTCACCCTTCTGCCAGTCCCTACATTGGCTTCCTATAAAATATAGAGCTCAATTTAAAATGATGGTTCTTGCTTTCAAATCTCTACATAATGCTGCTCTCACCTATCTATCCTCCCTTATACACAAGTATGTACCGTCTAGGCCCTTATGATCTGCTGAAGACTTATGTCTATCTTCTGTCCGTACTCCCACCTCTGATGCTCGCCTTCAAGATTTCTCGAGGGCTGCACCGTTCCTGTGGAACTCGCTTCCCTCCTCCGTAAGAGCTCACCCAGTCTCCACTCCTTCAAAAAATCGTTAAAAACCCATAAAATTGTATCAATTAAACTGTTAATAGCTCCCAGCTGATTCCTCTCTTGCAACTGTCACTAGTCTAATACTATCCTTACCTATTGTGTTGCTTTACCCCACTCCCTCTAGCATGTAAACTCATTGAGCAGGGCCCTCAACCCCTCTGTTCCTGTGTGTCCAACTTGTCTGGTTACAACTACATGTCTGTTCGTCCGCCCATTGTAAAGTGCTGCGGAATTTGACGGCGCTCTATAAATATCATAATAATAATAATAATAATGGTCCATCCTCTGTATAGTTTCTAATTGCACTTAATCTCTTTTTCTTATACTTTGAAAGGGAACTGTCACTTTAATACCGGAATTTATACCGTTGAATGAAACCTTGAAATTCATGATATTTTCCATTTTTTATTTGAATTTATATTGAAGATTTAGCAGATGCCACCATATTCCAATTCAGACATGGCAGAGCTAATGTCTAAGGCAAATATTGCAATGTAAGGGAGAAAGAAATACTTTGTTGTTAATTTCTCCTCTACTTTGTATACTATGTTTATGATGTAAAGCTTATGACAATGATTGTCAGGAAGCTAAGATGGGGGCAAACAGTTACAGGATAAAGAGGTGTGGATTTCTACATCTAATTCTATTTTTCACATTTAACAAATGCATATTTGTTAAATGTAGGGATTAGTAAACAAATATGTTGAAAATTCTGGGAAATGTCACTTTTGCTTTGAGCACTTCGATATCGCTAATCTTTATCCCTATCCTATGTAGGTCAGCTCAGTGAGGATGCAGGGATGTCTTCTGTTGGTGTTTGCAAAGTATTTTCATTTGCCTTTTCTGCGGGATGTACAGACAGACTGCACAAGGACCGGCTTAGGAGGGTACTGGGTTAGTATACATTCTATGTTTTTATTTATGAGATTTAAACTAGTTTGCAATGTAATCTTGTATTTAAACCTACATTATTTTATTATGACTATACCTTTTAACTGTAGCTTCACATATGTGGTTTCAAAATCTGAGGACAAACATGACTTTTTCTAACCTATATAAATCTGTAAGTTAAAATATTTAAACACTGCAAGACAAAAAAAACCAAAACAATCTCAAGTCTTCAATGTTGTATAATGTTAGCTCTACCTTACACAGTTTCAACTTTACAAGATCACAGACACACCCTTTTATCCCAAAGGAGCACTCTAGGAACCACCATAACAACTTCAGGTTGCTGTTGAATTATATAGTGAGCATATTCCTATGCTCACTATGGAGAACACTAACAGGCAAACACAGACGCAAACACACTACAAATAAGGTCACGCACTGTAATATGGGGGGGGGGATAGGAACTATAGTAGGGAATTTGTGTTGTAGTGTTGGGAATAGGGGGCTGTAGTGGGTAGACTGGGGTGGTAGTTTGGGGTTAGGGGCTGTAATGGGGGATAGGGGCTGTAGTGGCAGCATAGGGGCAAACTATAAAAAAACAACAACAAAAATGTTTAATTTAAAATAAAAAAAATTGGAAGGGGGGTGGGGCCTGAACCCTGAGCTGAGCAGATGTGAAATAGAGTTGCTCCTGCATCTACAAATGAAAACTAAGATAAAGCAGCCAAGAAAGGCACCCAAACAATGCAAAAGTGCCACCACCAGTGAGGTGACACTGTGGGGCACATGCAGATACCAAATAAGCCGCCCGTCGGACACGACTCGGCAAAGCAACACCTGCTGCCTACAAGCATGTTCGGCGCAGGGGAGGCGGCCGCTTCCCCCGCAGCCCGCTACGGCAGTAGTCATGACTTAGGGCCTATCCTACCCTATGGACTGGTGGGAGTTATCCCGGCCCCAAAAGGGTCCATCCAGGCAGAGGAGCAGCACCCTCAGACAGAACTCGTCAACCTCAAACTGGCGTTGACTGCAATTTGGCCCCCGACACAAAAGAGGGACCTGATACCTTCATGGCCTTCTGGTGACAACCAGAGTACCGACAAGCCATGGCACAAGGTCCAAAGGTGTATTTATCGTCACCGTTGCCTACACGCTCCCGCCATCAAGGCACATACCACAAGGGGAAACAAGCACAGAAATGGCGCCACATGAAGCGGCTCTACCCGCCTCCAAGCAGACTCACATTGGCGCACCCAGCAGCAAGCAACCCCTCACACAAGCACAAATACAATCAGTCCTGACCCACTATGCACACCGGAGCAGGATAGCAAAGAGGAGAACCCGGCAGGTCCCGGGAGACAAGCACTATCATAGGGCCTGTGCGTTATAGGATTTCGGCGGAAATGGCGTCTAGCCCGTCTCGCTGTCAGGCTCCGCCCCAAAAAATAAAGAATTAAAAAAAATTAAAAAAAAACTTTGATCAAAATCTTTGATCTCCCGACCTGTTCTGGATCGCCTTTCTTTAGGCCAGCATTTAAATAATGCTGGCCTTAAAGAGGATAGCTGGAAGGATCCCATGATCTACCCTACAGCGCATGGCCATCTATGACTTCTCATCTCATCCATGGCTTATTAACAATTTATTCAACTAAAATGTAGTTTATAATGAGAACAAAGCATCTTATTTACACAGACTGATCTCTAAACATATTTATTGTGGTTTAAAGACACATTGTTGTATCTTTCATTTAAAGAGAGTAATGTTGCTCTGGTACTCTGTTATACACATGATATAGTGGGGGAGCAGTGAAAGAGACATGTTTCCACTAAAGGAGCAGACTTTTTTCCACGCACACTTGGCCACCAGGAAATGTACCCCACATTTTTGCTAAGGAAATGTAAGTAACCAAGAGGGATAAATAGATGTATATTCCTTATATTGGAAAAAGCACAGTAAGAAAAAGACCAGAAATGGAAAAAAGTTAGAAAGGAAGAGAGGACAATTGATGGTCATGCCTTAAAGAGGCACATAACCAATACAGTGAGAGGTTTTGACAACTACTAGGGTTCTCCCTGGTACCCGTGCTTTGGATTTTGATTTACCCACTCAGCTCTCTCACCCTACCATCACCTTCCAAGAATGGGTGGATTCTCCTTGTTTTTTGTTGTCTACAAAATGGTTTTACTGAAAACCTTTAGGTCTTTGGGTATATTTTCTTTATGCACTTTATTGAGGAGTCATGTGTGGAAATAATTACAACAAATATGTGTGTAAGTAATTGCAAATTATGTGTAAGTAGTTCAATTAAAAATCACTAAACACCAAACACAGAAACCACAACAAATTGGAAATACACAGCTAACAATATTGGTTTTATGTATCTACTAATACAATTTCAGTCAGTTAGGCTGGTCCCTTCTTTGCCACTTATGCTGGTCATACGGAACCCATGGAATCTTTTCCCCTTTCCTTTCTAGGGAAACAAGGGTGGAGTCAGTATTCGCATGTCCCTATTTGGTCACATGGTGTGTTTCCTGAACTGTCATTTGCCAGCTCATATGGAGAACTCTGACCAGCGAGTGGATAATTTCGAAAGCATTCTACAGCTTCAGCAGTTCGAGGGGCCACTGGCAAACGGTGTGCTGGATCATGAGTATGTGGTTTACTGGGTTATACCATCCTGAGACAATTACACAGCTCTGAGGTTGGAATTTGAGAGTTAAACATAAGTCATTTTCTTTTTTTCTCCATTTAACCTTTCCTGTTATTTTATCTTGTTCTCCATCTGTTCCTTTCACCATATATTTCCATTGTTCTTGTGAGTTTTATTATACTGCAACTTCCCCTATTGCTTCATATCACATCCCTTTCTGACTTTACTTATTGTGTTGTGTAACTTCTCCCTATAAGTCATCTTTTTGTGCAGCACAAATTCTTTCTTTAGCTCTTCTTATTGCTGTATATAACCTGTTGCTATAATTCATGGTCTTCCTCCATACAGCCTACTCTCTTGTTTTACACCATATTATGTCTCCTATTGCTACGCTTACAACAACATATAACCTTCATAGCTACATATAACATCTCTATAGCTCCAATCCCACCCTCCATGTAACTCTTGCCAAGTGGAAGCTGGTGATGTTTTGAGATGGTGGGGTACCAGACTCTTCCCATGGAATTTCAGTCTGTCTCTTAACTCTGTAGCCGCGATCTTATGACCTGTGGCTTCTGTCCATTTGACCTCATGTATTCAATCCCTACAATACACAGAGCAACATACAATACTGAGTTATCCATACAATGCTCTGAGCTAGCTGTAATATAGAGATATCCATATAATACTCAAAGCTAGGTACAACACAGAGAACTGACTACAATACAGAGATACCCATCCAATACAAAGAAATCAGTACAATAAAGTGATACCAACACAATACACAGAGCTGAGCATGATAAATGCCCTCGGTCTAGGAGGGCATTTATCATTAATAAAGGGACAGGGTCCCGAAACGTCTGTAATTTGAATGCTCTTTGAATAAATTTGGGCTGCACTAGTGGACCCCTATAACTAAGCTGCGCTTTGTGGATGAATACTTTGGATTGCTATATTTTGCTTGCTGTTGGGGCTACAGTAGCTTATACACAATAGCTGCACTAAAACTATTTTGCCTTTTGGTTTTGAGCTATACCACACTCATATGATCATATGTTCGCTTTATAATTAATTATATAGTTTAGTAAATTCCATTACTTAATCAGAACTGAGGAAGGTACTGAGGCTATTGGGGGAGAGACAAATATAATTTTTTTTTTTTTTAAAATTCTTTATTTTTGCATGTGCATATGAGTTACAGACAATCTTGCAGGGCCACAACAGCAACTGCAGGCATATTCTTGGTATTACAATGAGTGGCATTCAGAAACAGCACATTTTTATATATGAAAAGCGCAAGTTTTGTTACATTCTAAGCAGGCGTATATAGATGGCAAACTGATAGGTGTCGCTTAGTGGCCCTTCATCTGAGACAATTATTGTGATAGTAACGTATTTAAGTGGCATTATAGATGATTACAAGCTTTAAGTGTATACATATTGTGCCAAGAGGAACTGCACACATTTTAATTGAGAGTGTAAAGCAAGAACTAGTTGCTACGTCAGTGTGTGCATACATGTCTAGTCGAGATGGCCTAGGATGTTACATCGCAGTATTAAGATCTGAGACATGGCTTGCCAAGGACCTACATTATTACTGACAACATTAATAGGCTATAGAGAACTTAGTGAAGTACAAGCTGTTATTACCGCTGGGAGACCAAGTCCCGCCGCACTAGGGCACTTTCACACAGTGAAATAAAGTATAACAATTTGAAACGCTGTGGTGAAGTGAGGGCACAAGTCTAACGTTGTACATCTGTACCAGTCTTAACATCCGCGTTAGTCTCCACTCCACCAGAGTTCCCCGTGTGTCCCTCAAGCTGTTGCGGCATGCCGGCTGTCAGGTGTGGCGGTCAGATGAGTTTCACGGCTCCTTCATGGCAGGTTGGGGATGATAGGCTGGCTTTGCGGCAGGGATATGCGGCTCTGTGTGTCGGAGACCAGTACCTCGTCTTGGCGGGAAGGTAGGGTTTTATCCGCGGAGCGTTGCTTGTAATGCTGGCTCGTTGTGTCCCTTTGGCTTCGCCGGCTTCTGGCCTGCTGAGGTGCTGCCATGCTTGCAGATGGTTAGTTGTTGCAGATCGATGCTGTCGGGCTTAATGTTCCTGTCCTCCGCCGTCAGCGCACATGGCGTCCGCCATTTTGGATGAGGCGCCTTGCTTGTGCTGCAGCGGTCGGTGTCCCAGGGCAAGGACCGGGATCACCCCCCCCCCCGGTCCAGAGGGGGGGAACAGGGCCAGTTCCACTCTGCACTGGGCCTTCAGGTTAGGCATCTTGAGGCGGGATAGTGGGGCAGCGGCCGTCTGTCCCGCTCACCGCCGGAGTAGGCCCCATCTGGAGCTTCAAAGATTCCTCCTCCAGGGGACTGTAGCTCGGGGAGCCAGCCTCTCCCTGGATCCAGTGCCTCCTTTGGGCCGGTGATCTTGCTGTCGGTCAGTTTTTAAGTTGTAATTAGTAGTTTTAGAGGCTTATAACGTGAATAGTTGCAGGAGCTGTTCAGTTTCGTGACCGTCCAGCTCGGCGGTCCGGCCCCGCCCCCCGACAAATATAATTTTTAACACTTGCGTCTGGCAGGGCTTAAGAGCTGCTTTGCTCTTTCTGTGGTACTTCCAAAATGGCTTCTTGCTTATCTCTTCTTTGGTTACTGTAACCCTATTCCCTGGTGACAAGAGCCAATGATGGCCCCTGAAGAGAGAGGTCAATAGCATGCCTCCACTCACGGGCAGCTGGCTCTGCGGCCTGAATGGCAACTCAATGGTTCTGTTTTTTTTTTTTACATGCCCAGTTGCCTCTCTAGAAAGTGTCTCTAGACAGCCAAAAATTGGGGGAGAGGGGCCTTAACCTACAGGTCTGACATCTATTACAAAATTATTTTAGTAGATTTTTTTTTACTATTATTTTGACACTCTGTGTGAAGGCAGTGGAGTATGTTAATCCAGTTTTTCCTCGTATTAGCTTGCCCCCTCCCTCCAGAAAAATAAGCTTAGTTGTCTTAAACTACTACAAATATATTTTATTCCTCACATAAAAACTGTTGGGTTGCTGCCCCATTTTGCTCCAGCTCCCCTCTCCATGTGACTCAATGTAGTGTTCTATATAACTCATTCTACTACTTCTTGTCGTTTCCTGTACCTTCACCTGCGCTCTGCTGTATGGAACGTTTGCAGGAGTTACCCTGGGAAAGCCAGTACCATATTTCATTTCTAATATACAACCTAGGTAAACTAATCTAAAGCTTGATAAACCCTCTCCCTTCTAATAAATACATTATTCACCTGTGTTTCTTACATTGTTCAACTTCTCCACTGTGTGCCTTTTTATCTGTACAAAGGCATTTAAAGTTCATTATTATTATGATTTATTTTCAATTTAAAATATTAAACAATAAGTTAGTTTTTAATGCTGTAGTAAACAACCCACATCTTGTAGAATAGTTTCACTGTAGGGTTAAAACTCTTATTAGGTTGCCTGTGCCAGAAACTCCTGACATTACAACACCTCCTATTGTTCTGAGTCGTGTATAGCAGTGTATGTGTTCATGGACGGACAGAGCAGGGTGCCTATATTAACTTTTTATATTTCAATACATGTAAAACAGCAATGCAAATGCACGCAGACAATATGAAAATAAGAGTCAGCCAAGGGATTGGGATTTTCCATGATAATGAATGCTCTGTGCAAATCCAGAATCACTCAGTCAAGCTGCACACAGGTTAGGGCATGAATAGACACCTGGGAGCTTTGTCAAGACAACTGCTAATCCCCCATATACATATATAACACAGAAAAGACAAGCTCACGACCTAATCTACATATACTATACAAAATCATAACAAAATAGGTGCTTTGTCATGACTTGGCAAACGTGCATTAAATAAACACTATACGGTCAGGAACACAAACATGTATTCCTGACCCTATAGTGTAAAAAACAGCATCTAGCCTGCTGGCCACCCCACCCCCCTCTAAATATAGTAAAATCATACCTTTATTCCAGTTTTATGCTGCTGGCTCTGCCCCTGATCTGCCTGCTTGGCTGACATCATCAGAATTGTTGTTCAAAGCCAATCACAATGCTTTCACATAGAAAAGTATTGGATTGTCTGAGTAAAGGAGGCAGATCAGGGGCAGAGCCAGCACAAACCCAACACAGCCCTAGCCCATTAGCATCTCCTCCTAAAAATGTATTGAATCAATCAACTCCCCACATGTTTCAGACCTAACTTCTGCAAGCACCATGCTGACAAAACCCAGAAGGTTAATCCTGTATAGTCCATGGTTGTCTTTTGCTTATTGGTTCTTATGATCACGCTCATACTTTGTTTTAAAAAGCTGTGTTTAAAACAGTGCTCAGTTGCCCAGAGTGCCTGCAGAAAAACAGGATGAACACTGAAACATGATGTTCATTTGCATGTCAAGCTGGGACATTCTTTCTCCCCAGCCTCTCTATGTCTCTTTGTGTATCCCTTCTCCAGCCCCTCCATTGCATGTGTGTCATTTCCTACCCCAGTTCCCATGTCTCATTCCCCCAGGCCCCCTTATGTGTCTCTGCTCCCATGCCTCCCCATGTGTCTCATTTCCCCAGTCTTCCCATGTGTCTCATTTCCCCAGTCTCCCATGTATATTGTTCCCGTAGACCCCCATGTGTCTCATTCCCCCTGCCTTCCCTATGTGTCTCATTGCCCCAGTCTTCCATGCATCTCATTCCACCAGTCCCCCCATGTGTCTCATTCCCCCAGTCCCCCCCATGTGTCTCATTTCCCCAGTCTCCCATGTGTCTCATTCCCCCCAGTTCCCCCATGTGTCTCATTCCCCCCAGTTCTCCCATGTGCCTCATCCTCCCTGCCCCCATGTGCCTCATCCTCCCTGCCCCCATGTGCCTCATCCTCCCTGCCCCCCATGTGCCTCATTCTCCCTGCCCCCTCATGTGCCTTATTCCCCCTGCCCTCTCACATGTCTCATTTCCCCTGCCCCCATGTGTCTCATTTCCCCTGTACCTCTTGTCTTATCCCCCAGACCACTCCCATGTGTCTTATTTCACCTGCACCCCCCATTGTCTCATTCCCCCTGCACCTCCCATTGTGTCTCATTTCCCCAGCCCCCCTTTATGTCTCCTGTGATGGACCTTCCATCAATCGATGCTCCTAGTGCTTACCAAGGACCATCAGTACTTCACCAGACACCATCAGCACCACAGTCCCCAGCGTTACAGCTTGGCTGGGAACTCATTGTCTCCTACCCACCCTGGACCTACGACAAGGCTCCAGGTTCCAGTGGGTGACCCTCTCTTCCGCCAGAGAGTTAAGCAGGAATAGCTTTTAAAAGAGCTTAGTGATTATAGCCCTGGGGAGTATACAGAGTATAGCAATCCCCCAGTGTAGATGCAGCCTTTTCCCCCACACATGAGACGAGGCACTATTGTTATGGTACTTTTTGAAAGTAAACCAAAATGTTCAAAGTCTATCTGTTCCTGTCCAAATAAATAAAATTAAATTGCGTATATACGCTGAAGTAATTAAGTCTGACACACGAGGTTCAGGTTAAAATAACTTCGAGAAAGTTTATTGGCAAGTGAAGAAAAAGCGGGCGCGCAGGCCCTTTTAAGAGGCATTTTGCGTCATCATTGATTATTAGAATATCAGCAAATAAACATCATCAATTGGATTAATTGTTAAGTGACGGGGTTAGTGTCTTACCTATTGGTTCGTAAAATTAAGAGGTTAGTCCCGTGCCCACCCATCAGAGGTGGGATTATTCTGGACACGGGTGGGGGACAAGGGGGTCCTAAGCGTCATTTTACACGGTCAATGATATCAGGCTTTATGTCCAGGTGCAAGGTCTCTTATGAATAGAACATTTCATTACTACTGTGTTCTGTGGCCTTCAAACTGTACTATCTTACAAGCTCTAAGGAGTAGCCAGCAAGTCTTAAGGAGTAGCCAGCACCTCCTGGTACTTGTCCTTGAAGGAAACACAGTCTTTGTCTACTATACTAATTGGGTTGAGAAGTTCAGTCACGTAATGTAGTTTTAAAATGAACAAGTTAAGTCATGAGGACAAAATGGAGGATTGAAGAAGTCAGGTTAGGAGGACAAAATGGAGGATGAAGTCACAGTATAAAGTTAAAATGGAGTTAGTACAATAATTCAATACAAGTACAATAAAGATTTTTAATAATTCCACATCAGTCCCCCCTATGAAATGTTAGATTCTAAGAGATAAAAACTTTATTATGTTAGTATCAGAAGACGTGTTAACCCAAAGGCACAGAAACCCCATGGCCGCTAGCTAGATGTTAATGCAAAGTGCAAGTCTGTCCCTAGATCTGACCCTGATAGGCTAACTCATCCGTCAGTATGGCTCTCGAACGCTTCACACCCAAGGGTATCCCATGGCAGCTAACCCACCACTTCTCCACATGGGGCCTTTACCATTCACTGACAGATGCTGTCCCTAATCCAGTCCCTTCCTAGAATTCCTGCACTTTATCAACAAAGGGGATAATTTGCAGCGGCAGACAGGGTGAGTTGATGTCTTGAAATTCTTGGTCATCAACTTCGAGATGGGTGAAAGTGGGTGCCGCTTGGTCAACAGTCTTCATGAGGGATTTTCTCAGACATGGGAGGACACAACAAAAGAGAAGAGCAAAAATAAAAAGAAAATTTAGTATAGCCATACCAATCTGCATTAAAGCCTTTTGCCATCCTGTCATCCAACCAAACCATCTTTCCCAAGGATCTTTTATCCCAGAATTCCTTTTTAACTCTTCAGACAGGTCATTTAATTTTTCTATGGCTAGTGTGACTTTACCATTAGGGCCTGTGTTTTCTGGGATATATGTACAACATGTCATAGTGTCGGGCAAAATCTTACAAACCCCTCCTTTTTCGGCTAAGATCATATCTAGGGCCATCCTATTCTGGAAAGTCATTTGGGATGTGGCCTGTAACTGTTCGGCCAACCCCTGGAGGGCGTCTCTGGTGTAATTGACAAAACGCTGTTGGTTATAATAAATGTAATTTATCCAATTTAAATTCTTGTTTGCGGTAACTATGGTAAAAATTGATTCAAATCCTGCGGCAACTTCATCCCTTGCTTTAAATTCATTGGGCACCCCCCTGGGCACTCCAATGGCATCAATGTAAATGTGAGGGTCAAAACTTCCTTTTACTGGGGCTTCACGTTTAATCTTAGTGTGGTTGGGCCCATGGGTGTTGAGGTGTGTGTCAGAGATAATGTGTATAGGCATAATGGCCTTAGTCAACGTACACTCCCCCCACCACGCTGTGTCCATTCTGGATCTTAACTGTAAGTCCCCACACAACCAGTAAATGTCTCCTAGTGACCTAGTATGGTGTTGCAGCAAGCGTACAGGAACAGTTCTGTATGTAGCACAATAACCTTTGGAAAAGTTACCCACAAATTTACCAATACCATCGTACATGGCATAGCACGTGTAATTACCTTTATATACGGTAATACCATCAGGGGGTTTGACATCCTGGGTTAGGAGAGGATACTCCTTTGTCCATGCAATACATATGGACCTGTTAAAATTATAGTGATAGGCAAAAAGGCTTAAAACACATTCTTCTATATCTACTGGTAGGATTAAAGGCACGGTACCCAGGTGAGGCCGGGCACCGCCACACACATAACATGCAGTTCTATTATGCTTATTAGCATTATATTTCATCCATTCTAACCATAGATTTACATCATTAAAACCTGTTTCAGCGGCCATGGTATCTTCAAAAGTGGGGTTAGCAATGGCCATCATGTCTTGAAAGGTCTGGATATGAGGTTTTAATGGGTTAGGGACCATATGGGTGGCCCCTTGCCACTCAGAAGAGTTGCACATATCTTTGAGGTAGAAATGCCCTAACTTTTTATAGGAACCCTTTTTCCAATACATTCCCATCACATACTGGTCTGCATCTGTTGGGCTTGGATGCTCAATGTTAAGGATTAGTTTCATTGGTGTACTCCCCCCGGGCTTTCTCAAAGTCATTCTCTGGAGGAGGGATCTACCATGATCATCTACTTTAGATACGGCACTTTTTGGTTTGTAACCCCAGGCAGGCCCGGCATTCCATCCCGCTGCCCCCCAATGGTCACAATTGTGCCCCCATTGCTTGTCAACTACACAAACATATGGGTCTTTCGAATGAGGGATATCTCTATAGATGTTTTGGATTTGTGGTGTGGGAAATGGGCATTCTACAATATCACAGTAGTCAAAGGTATAAGTAGCCACCTGGGTGCACGATGAATTATACCAGAAGGTGTACCCACTAATATCTTTGGTAATGGCTACTTGTTGGGCCTTCATAAGGCTAATTAAGGAGAAGATGTACCAGAGATACATGTTTGTGCGATATTTGCTTCCTCTGGGGCAGAAGATTTCTTGCAGTGGGAAGCGTGGATCCAATTTGGCCTACCGGCCAATTTGACGGAGGTTGCGGTAATCAGGAGAATTTGGAATGGACCGTCAAATCTTGGTTCCAGGGTATTTTTCCGCACAAACTTCTTGACCAGGACCCAATCTCCGGGAAGTAGGTTATGGGAACCTGTATCCAATTCGGGATCTGGAATTGAAGAGAAAACTTGGGCATGTATTTTGTTTAGGACATTTGCAAGTTCAGTTACATAGTCTACTAAAACATCTGATTGGAGTTGCAACTGCTGCGGATAATAACAACCTAGTCTGGGTGCTGTCCCAAATAGAACCTCATATGGGGACAGTGAATGCTTCCCTCTAGGTGTGTGCCTAACACTAAATAGGGCTATTGGTAGGCTTTCTGGCCAGGGCATCTTTGTTTCTTGTGACATTTTTAACATTCTGGTTTTTAGGGTGCCATTCATGCGCTCCACTTTACCACTACTTTGTGGGTGGTAAGGGGTATGGAAGGCTAGAGTCACCCCTAGAGCGGTCCAAATTTCTTTAGTCACAGTTGCTGTAAAGGCTGGGCCTTGATCACTCTCAATAACTTCTGGGAGTCCGAATCTACATACAATATCTGTAAGTAGGCGCTTTGCGGTTGTTTTTGCAGTGATATTGGCCACTGGGTAGGCTTCTGGCCAGCCTGAGAACATGTCCACTATTACTAGTGCATATTCATGGGGCCCACTCTTGGGCATTTGGATGTGGTCAATTTGAATCCGCTGGAAGGGGTACATGGGCTTTGCCAGGTGTTTCGTAGGTACTTTAACTGGTCTTCCTGGATTGCATTTTGCACAGATGACACAGGCCTTGCAGAAGCTATTGATCAATGTTGTGATTCCAGGTGCTTCATAATACTTCTGTATGAGGGCGGCCATCAATTCTTTTGACAGGTGTGCAGGCCCATGTGCCCATTGGACAACTGCTGGATACAAATTTCTGGGAAGACAAAATTTGAAGTTGTTGTAATATATTCCGTCCTTTTGGACAGCTCCTTTCTTTTTCCATTTCTGGATTTCTTCAGGAGTGACTGCAGCTTGTTGTTCTTGTAAAATTCGCAAATCAGTAGGAAGAGTTTGCAGAGCAAAAATAGGGACTTCTTCTTCTTCTTGTCCGGACACTTCTTCATCCACTTCCTGCAGATCCCTGGCCGCTAACTTAGCAGCCTGATCAGCCAAATGGTTGCCCTTTGCTTCATCTGTATCCAATTTCCCATGGGCTTTGACTTTCAGAACGGCCACCTCTTCGGGAAGTAGGAGGGCATCCATTAGCTCCTTGATTGCAGTGCTGTGTTTGACTGGTGTACCGGCGGTGGTAAGAAATCCTCTTGTCTTCCAAATTAGGCCGAAGTCATGTGCCACACCCAGAGCATATCTTGAATCTGTATAGATGTTGGCACGTTTTCCTTCGGAAATTTTGCATGCTGAAGTCAGAGCCTGTAATTCAGCTTCTTGTGCAGACATTGCTGGCGGTAAGGATGATGATTTGATGACTTCGTCTGTTGTGGTTACGGCATATCCTGTGTGATATGTTCCTCCTTCATCGGCATATCTTGATCCATCCACAAACAGGGTAAAATCCGGATCTGGTAATGGATTCTCATGCACAGTTGGTAAGTGCACTGTTTCCATTTTCATCTGTTCAAAACAGTCATGAGGTGTTTCTGGGTCATAATCATTCTTTATGACCAGGTCTTGAAATTCCTTTTCCAGGAAATGGCGTGGCCATGCTTCCAGAAGGTCAGTTGTTGGGTATTTGACAATACCATTTTCCTGTAGCTGTTCTTCATTCATGGTGGCCCATAGTTTTGCCATGGGCCCAAGATCATTCCATGACTTTGTCTTCAACTTGGTAACAGGAATATGTGGGATATCGGTATCCCAATGGCGGTAGAGGTAGTTAAGTTGTTGAGGTAGCTGGACCAAGACCATGCTATTACCTTCAGAGTCACAATAAAAGTCTTGTGCAGTGAGCTTTACATCGGTCCAGTGGTAAAGCTCATCTTCATAGCAAGGTTCGGGAGTAATATTTGGCTTGTACCACATGGTACAGAAGGCGTAATCCGGGCCTTCACAAAGAGGTGTCTCATCTTCATGAAATGACAAATGTGGATGCATGACTTTCTTGATACATCCACAGAGCAGGTAGATGTAGGTTTCATCTGTGATAAATCCATAATAGATACCCCCCTCAGGGAGTGGAAGAAGAGTGGACGGATTAAGCACTTGACATCTTTGGATGGAAATGTTGTCAGGCAAAAGAAGATGACACTGTAGGCGCAGGTGTCTGGCTGGAGACACGTGCTTGAGCTGGACTTGGTTGACGATGGCAGAGATGTCATGAGGGGCCAAAACAACCAGAGGGTGGCCAAGGACCAGGTCTGAGGTCCTCTCTATGAGTTCTCTCGCAGCAAAAACAGCCCTGAGACAGGAAGGAGTCCCTCTGGCCACAATGTCCAGTTGACATGAGAAATATCCAATAGGCCTCTGGCGGCCTCTTAAGTCATTAGTTTGGGTGAGCACTCCTGTTGCGTGGCCTTGTCTTTCAGAGACAAACAATTTGAAGGGTTTGGAGTAGTCAGGTAGGCCCAAGGCAGGAGCAGAAGCAATGGCCCGTTTTAAAGCATCGAAATTGGCCAGGGCTTCATTGGTCAGACAGAACGGGTCAGACTTAAGAGCATCATAGAGAGGTTGCATAAGCAGAGAGGCTTCTGGGATCCATGCTCTGCAGTAGGAAATGAGGCCTAGGAAGGCATGAAGAGACTTTGAAGTCCTTGGAGGTGGAATGTCCAAAACAGCTCTTACCCGGTCCCGAGTAAGATGTCTGGTACCTTGAGATAGGCAATGTCCAAGGAAGATCACTGAAGATTGACAGAATTGTAGCTTGATGAGTGAAGCTTTGCATCCTTGTTCTGCCAAATAGCAAAGGAGACTAAGTGAACACCTTTTAGTAGTGGGTACATCATCTCCACATAGCAATAGATCATCCACATACTGAAGCAGGACAACTTCTGGGTGCTCAGCTTGCCATGGGTCAAGGATGGTGCCCATGGCCTTAGCAAATTGACTTGGAGAATTTTGTGCCCCTTGGGGCATGACAGTCCAGGTATACTGTTGCATTTCATGAGTGAAAGCAAACAGGTATTGACAGGATGGGTCCAGTGGGACACTGAAAAAGGCATTGGCCAGGTCAATAACTGTGAAGAATTTTGCAGATGGTGGGACTCCAGAGAGCAGAGTATGAGGATTTGGTACAAGAGGGGTGTCCAGGACGGTAGCTTCATTAACAGCACGGAGGTCCTGGACCATCCTGTACTTCTCTGGTTCACCCTTTGGAGTTTTCTTTTTCACAGGAAATAACGGGGTATTGCATTCAGATTTACATTTTACCAGGGCACCCTTCTCCAAGAGTGCCTTGATGTGGACAGAAATTGCAGCGGACTGTGCTGGTTTTAATGGATATTGTGGTTTTCTTGGTAACTTAGCCCCTGGAATAAGCTTTACCACCACAGGGGGAACATTTAGGTGACCTATGTCCTCTGGGCCTGAGGACCATAACTTAGCGGGCACCTGTGTTTTTAATTCCTCTGGGAAATTGGACCTTAATTCTGCTGCCCCCTCACGGGGCTTTTCTAAATGCAGCATCAGAGGCAAAGAGCATAGGGCTTAAGTGTCTGATACAGACAGAGGTGTAAACATTTCTACCTGCCCATCCGGGGTAAAAGTGATGGATGCTTGCAGGCGTGAGAGGACATCAGCACCTAACAGGTTAATGGGGCATGTGGAGGATACTACAAAGCGAGCGAGCAGGCTAGAACCAACTCGCAGCGGAGTTGTTAGGGGGCTATGTCTCGGCTGGCCATCCACTCCAACACAAGAGACGTCGATATTTGACAGAAAAGATGGGTCTGGCAGGTCTTGTTCTCGCAGAACACTACGGGCTGCACCTGTGTCAACAAGGAATGTGGTAGGGTGGCCTTCAATAGGTAAAGTCACTGTGGCGAGTGGCCCCCCCTTATCTCCTGTAGACACTGCCATTACAGGGGTTACAGACACAGGCTTGCCAGTCTCCTAATCGTCCGGTTCTTCAACAATTGGAACCTTTGTCTCGGTCCTGGGGCCTGGGGCAGGCTTAGAGAACTTCTTGGGTGCCCCTGGTTCCTTTTTAGGTTCCGGACAGTCGCCTCTGTAGTGTCCCTGAGCCCCACAATTGAAACAAGTTACATCTTCTAACCTGACTCTCTTGGTGCCAGAGGTGACGGGGGTAGCGCGAGCTACCATGAGGGGAGCTGGATTGGATCTTCTTGGGGTCTGAACAGATTCCAACCCTCTAGCAACTAAAAGCAGGGTATCCAGGGGAACAACCTTGTATTCAGGACGTGCAGCAATAATTCCCTTGCGTATAGAGTCTTTAACACCTTGGACAAACGCACCTGACAGCATTTGTGAATGAATCTTGTCAGTAAGATCAAACCCCAAATCTGTGAACATTTGATACAGCCTTGCATGAAACCTTTCCACTGATTCTCCTTTATCTTGAATAACATCAGTAAGGCCAGCAGCCTGATCCGCAAGTTTGTCCTTAGCCCATTCTCTTAATTGGGTGCAAAAAGTTACTCCGGAGGGGTAATCAACGTCACTGCCGAGCAGATCCGTACTGAGGTGTCGGGCCATGCTTGGCCAATATGCATCCCCTGCTTTTATAGCACAAATGCTCAGTAGATCACGCCATGCTGCGGAATAAGTCTTTTGAATTTGAACTATCCCTCGATAGAAGGGCATAGGCTGTTTTTCTGGGTCAGGGAGTGATTTCATTAGAGCACTAGCTTGAGTGGGATTGAAAGCAACATATTTAGGAGGGGCCTGTTCTCCCCGACCCTTGTGGCCAAAGGGGTCATCGATAGAACGATGAGTTGGGGCTCCCGCGGCAAGCTCCGATGAGACATGGGACACCCTGTCCATCTCGTCATCATCGAATTCTATGATATTGGCTCTTTTGCGTGGTGCAGGGCCTGAATGAGGTGAAAGGATCGGTGGTTGGGAACGAGCCCCAGATGCAGGGGTGGCTAGCGAGTCATAACCTGGGGATAGGTAGTCACCGGGAATTACCGGCATCAGGGCCGAACTGGGGGCCGCCATATTGGTGGCCGGAGAAGGTACTACATTAGGGTTAAGGGAAGAAGTGGCGGCCATGTTGGAAGAGGGCACATCCGGGGCAGACTGTGCCGGACTGGGCATGACCGGAACCTGGGGCGTGACTTGGGGAGTGGGGAGTGGATATCCGGGGTAGGGCAGGGCCATGGGATATGGGAAGGGGTAGGGCCAGGCTGGGGAGGGGAAGGAGGTGGGGTATTGAGCTGGGGTGGAGATGGGAGGGAACGGAGAGGGATTGGTAGGGGTGGGTGTAGAGGGAGGAGCCGGGGCAAGGGCGGAGGAGGTGGTTAGTTGGGCGGAAGAAGAGGGGAGGGGGTCATGAACAGAGAGAGAGTGTAGGGCAGGAATGGCAGATGAAATGTTAGGGGAAGGTATAGCAGGTAGCGTATGGATGGATGAGGATGATGGGAATGTTAAAGATGGGGCAGGGGAAAAGAAAGATCCATCAGAATTCAGGACCGGGCAGACAGGGGAGGTGATGGGATGGGTATTGGGAGTGGGGAATATAGTCAGCTGGCTTTCATTTATTGCTGACTGAACCTTGGGGATAGACATTCCCTGGGCGCCGGTTTTGGGCGCTGGCTGAGGATAGACCCCAGTAACACAATTATTATGATACACAAACAATTTCACACCTTTGTGATTTATCTCTTCCTCAACCCAACCTTCTAGCTGAATAGCCTTCGCTACTCTATACCATGCTTCAGCAGTCTTTAATAAACCATTATCTGTAAGTTTGCCTTTCTTTTCTGTCAGTAACCTACGCCAACTTTCTGGTTGCAATCTTCCACATGTCGGTACAGCAATTCTACATACTTTTGCAATTTTTTCAACACCTTTAACCATTTCCTCACCCTCTCTATCTTCGACTAAATCACATGCTAACCAGCCCTTACTGGGCTTGCTTAAATCCTGTCCCATAATCCCTTTACCCCTATACCAGCGTCCTAGATATAGGGAGAGAGAAGGAAAACTGAACAAGAACGTCTACAATGCTCGACTGCCACCCGAGAATCGTGGGACTTTCTCAGGTGCGTCTTCCCAAAACGTAGACTAGTCACTGAATCCGCCTACCCGGGGTGGTAGACACGGATTGGAGCGAGGTGAGAAGTGTGTGACCAATCACTTCTCTTTCAAGAGAAATGGGAGTGGATAGTATAATAATATAGGAAGTTTAGAAAAGATGAAAGACAAGGAAAAATCCTTAGAGACAGACACAGGAGCTCATGAGACTCCCAATTAAACAGACAAGACAACAATACAATTGAAATACAGTGCATGCATTACAGTTCAAATAAAATCAACAATAATCCCTTTCCTTCTACATGTGCTTACTCCAAAGTCACCTTCCTCAATCTCGTAGTGTCCCCGCTCGGAGAACGACTTTCATAAGTCTCACTACCAGCGGCCAAGGATAACAGCTAACACCGGTCCGAAATCCTTTCCAGCCTCCCTCTACTCTGCAGTCCACGAGAATGTGGCCACGTCTATCCTCACTCCCGTAGTGCCCCTATAAAACCCACTTTATAAGTCTCACTACCACGTGATGCGAAAAACAAGCAATACCTGCCTGAATCCCCCCCGGAAACTGAGTCCCCTGCCACAAGGCTCAGTCTCCTACCACAATTAAATAACCAGTGGATCTCCGGCTCAACTAGAGCCGAAAGGTCCGGGCCAGGACGTCCCCAACTCAACTAGAGCTGGATGGTCCGAACGTGCACAGTGAAGCTAGCTAGGCTATCAAAGTGACACACCATTGGATCACAGAAACCTATGATTCTACACAGATCCCACAGTTCCACCAACTTCTTTTTCCTTACAGCCACAGCCACGAGGCTCCTAAAAGAAGTAAACAGGCAACAGAAGACCCCCAGGAACACATCCACAGGTCAACCCCCCTTTTTCCTTACAACCACAGCACAGTGGTTCCTAAAAGAGGTAAAACAGGCAACAGAAGACCAAGGCAAATCCCCTCAGATCCACCCCCCTTTATCCCAAAAGAGGGAAAATACAAACAGATAGACAGTCACACCGAAGACCCAGGCAAATCCCCTCAGGTCCACCCCCCTTTATCCCAAAAAGGGGAAAACAAGCAAGACAGAGAACCCCAGGCAAATCCCCTGCAGGTCCCCACCCCCCCTTTATCTCAAAATGGGGAAACAGGCAAACAATTCAAACACAATTCAAACACACCCAGGCAACAGATAGACTAAAATGCAGGTAAACAAGTGAGTAACGAGACACCGGGCAAGATATTACCTGTCTTTGATGTCCTCCCGGGAAGCAGTCACAGACACGTGGACGGGTCAATCAAAGGGGCCGGAACGTACCGGTGGCTCTGCAGAAGTCTCTACCGTGTATCTGGAGGTGATCAATCTCCCTTCCTTCCCCCTGGATTCCTCCGTCCACCCTTGTCTTCCTTAGGACGGCTCACCGGCCGGACATAGCCCGATGCCCCACGTTGGGCGCCAAGTTGTTATGGTACTTTTTGAAAGTAAACCAAAATGTTCAAAGTCTATCTGTTCCTGTCCAAATCAATAAAATTAAATTGCGTATATACGCTGAAGTAATTAAGTCTGACACACGAGGTTCAGGTTAAAATAACTTCGAGAAAGTTTATTGGCAAGTGAAGAAAAAGCGGGCGCGCAGGCCCTTTTAAGAGGCATTTTGCGTCATCATTGATTATTAGAATATCAGCAAATAAACATCATCAATTGGATTAATTGTTAAGTGACGGGGTTAGTGTCTTACCTATTGGTTCGTAAAATTAAGAGGTTAGTCCCGTGCCCACCCATCAGAGGTGGGATTATTCTGGACACGGGTGGGGGACAAGGGGGTCCTAAGCGTCATTTTACACGGTCAATGATATCAGGCTTTATGTCCAGGTGCAAGGTCTCTTATGAATAGAACATTTCATTACTACTGTGTTCTGTGGCCTTCAAACTGTACTATCTTACAAGCTCTAAGGAGTAGCCAGCAAGTCTTAAGGAGTAGCCAGCACCTCCTGGTACTTGTCCTTGAAGGAAACACAGTCTTTGTCTACTATACTAATTGGGTTGAGAAGTTCAGTCACGTAATGTAGTTTTAAAATGAACAAGTTAAGTCATGAGGACAAAATGGAGGATTGAAGAAGTCAGGTTAGGAGGACAAAATGGAGGATGAAGTCACAGTATAAAGTTAAAATGGAGTTAGTACAATAATTCAATACAAGTACAATAAAGATTTTTAATAATTCCACATCACTATGTTGAGGGTAAAACAGGAACTCAGCAGATCTGAGGGTTTATTGTCTTTTATACAGTTGTCCCCACAAGGTTACCACCCAGGTGGACCTTGTGGAGCACAGGACACAAAGTCACAAAACCAATCAAAACAGTACAGTTAGACACTCCCAGATAATGTACACAAACCCTCCCCTCTGCTTGGGAGATAATTGAGTAAGATACTGTAATTAACTCAATTATCCCCAACCACATTTTTCACAAAACCCAGAAAACACCCCAAAACACCACATATCCCCATGATATTATGTCATATCCCCTGATAGCCCTGATCTGGGTGAGCAACATATCCAAAAATCACCCAGATCAGAGGAGGAGTTCAGGAAATTCCTGGAAATCACATTTGACCGACACACACACATTTTCATGCCCAAAACAGTTCTAGAGAATTAGGCTGTGCGGCCGGTCTATTTCCAATACTAAGTTCAGTTTGAATGCACGAACGGGGGCCATTTGTGCAAATAGCAAATATCAAAGTGGCGTTCGAATTGACGAACGCTGTTCGACTCCCGTCGACGTTCCGGAGAAGGTAAAGTTCAGCGGTGTTCGTGCCGTCTCGTGTCTGATTTGAGTTCCATGAATTTGACGACAAAACACAGCTGAACACGTTCGACTAAACAAGATGACACGATCCTTCAGCCATATACATCCATCTTATTTCAGACTTTAAAAAAAAAAAAAAAGTTAAAAAAGTTTTTGTGGTGACAGGTGACCTCTAAGGCAAGTAATGTAGAGGTGTGTTACAAGGGTTCTGAGAACAGTGCATTTTGTGTTATGGTTACTATGGTTACTATATGTAAGTTATTCAGTATAGAGAGAGATGCTGGAGAAGGTTCGGCTCCAGTAACTTCATTGGCCAATGTACCAGGCCTGCTTAATAGAGGTCCTGTAAACCCATGCACAGTTTATTTTCAGCAACATGCCCTCCCTGCTGGTCATTTTGTATGGAAGGAGGAGAGTGATTGCAATTGTGGTTCTGTGCTGACTTAGGGCTCGATTTAATAAACTTTCCAAATGATACAGTACTGTTGGAAAAAAAAACAATATTGTAACTTTTAAAAGTTGACCAAAAAAAGCTAAGTTTTATATTTAAGACCCAGGAGTATTGGCATTTTATTTCAGTTATTGTTATTTTAACTGCTGGTCGATAGCACCGGGTACCATACCATATCTGAATCATTGAGTGCAAGCCCTCTGTGTATGTTTGTATATGTATATCTATATATCTATATATAGATATACATATATGTAAAGGTGGAGCCTGGAGTTGTGGGAGGGGCTAGTGCTGATAAAAGAGCTCCCCTGTCATCTCCAGACTCCACCTCTGTATCGCACAGTTTGTGTTGTCACTTCGGGTTACACCAGTGTTACTATCTGACGAAGGTCCTGCCGCTGCTGGGCGTCTTAACTACTCCACGAGACTGTCTTCCTGCCTAACTGTAGGTTGACAGGTGGGTGTCTCAAGCACACCATCTGTATCATTGAACAGGGAACCCCCGACCCTCCAGAATCCCCGGCTCTGAGTAAGCACAAGTAGACCTCCCTACATACACAGGATCACTGTGTGTAAAGGGATTTCCCTTTGTTACTTACCACGTACCGTTTTTTTGTTTAGCCTATCAAACGGGTCATCCCCCCCAAACATGCCGGCAATTTGGTAAGCATAATCTCCCTGTGCCTGACGCGTTCGGCACTTTCATTCACTCAGCGTACGTTAAGTTCTGTTCCCCTTATTAAGCTGCTTACTAAGGCAAATATCGCCACCTTGTGGCCTTGTTACTATATTGATGGACATAATTTACTGTGATTAAAGTATGTTAATTATTTTCTGATTGAGGTTAGTTTTCCTTGATCAGAATGGTTGGTTAACAAGGTTGGTTATAGGCACTTTGGCTCCTACTACTTAGTCATATTCCTATTAATCTTGTGTTTATCATTTTCTGTTGCTTTAGGTTCTGTTAGGCCTGCCTTTCCGTAAACCATTAGCCAAGTCTGAAGTTTCAAGTGTATTTTTCTTCTTAATAATTGGTACGTGAATATGCATCAGCTACGCATTTTTATTACAAACTCACTTGACAAACACTTAGTTGCAGCTATTTAAATGCTACAGGTGTTGATAAGGAGGGGGGATAAGGGGTTATGATATAGGCTGACTATCTGCAAGTTACCATTGGATTACATTCTCCTTTCTCCTGCCTCCTGGTATATAATTTAAGTTACGTCAAATGTACCAGGTCACTCTAAGAGCAGTAGAGCATGTCACTCCAATGCTGATTATAATCACTTGCTTCAGTTTTTCCCCTACCTCAATTCTTTTAAGCACGGCATCTACCACTGGAATATACAACTGATAGTTATTGCAACCGACTTCGCACCAATTTGGGTTTTGGGCACAAGTCACCTGGTCTGGTTGTCTCTACCCAAACTCGCATACAATTACTCCCAATTCATCCTTCTCTGTGGCATCTTCATGGTGTTAAGTGGAGAAACCAGTATTATTTTTTCAATAGGCTGACGTTCGGTTCGAAAAGTAGCCCAAATTTTTTTTATACTTTTGCCGAAGCCTTATGTTTGTTACTTCTTAATTCATATAGATGTCCATCAGTACTTCACTATAACGACGATTTTTTCATCACAGAGTGTAATGATAATCCGCCACATAGTCTACAGGTTACCATACAGCTGTTTGAGAGTTTGGGTGTCCCGGTTTTGCCTTCCAAAACAGAAGTTCCTGACACCATTGTCAGTTTTCTTGGCATTCAGCTAGACTCGGTGGCTATGGAATCCAGCTTACCAAGGGATAAAATTCAACGTATCCTAGCAGGTATTAATGATTACTTACGACTGGGTTCCTCTAGCCGTAAGGAATTACAATCATTGCTCGGCTCGTTAAATTTTGCAATGAGAATAATCCCTCCGGGCAGGTCATTCATTTCACGGCTTCTTTGTTTATTACCATTGTGATGAAACTACCCTGTTCATTCTGGACTTTGACTTTTTTTTTGTTCGGTAGTTGAAACTACCGAACACCGACCACCCCCCTGGCTCATTAACTTCAAAGAGAACAGTGAATTAAGTGCTCTCCTTGTGTGGCCGCCGTTCGTATAGTCGAACGTCACGTGCAGGAGAAAATGGTGGCCATCTTGTTCGCACGAAAGGAGGCAGCAGGACTTGGTCGTTGAGTGTCTGTAACTAAAATCGGACACTCGACTTCCCGAACACCGGTCAAACTTTACGAACACCTGCTTCCTTTTCCCAAACAGCCAGGAGAGTGCTGTTCGGTAGTTTTGTTCCCACGAACTAGGGAACAAACACTACTATGAGCCAGGGGGTGCTGTTCATGCATTTGTTTGTTTTCAAGACTTTCCGAAATAGACCCGACCGCACAACCTAAACTCATGGAACTATTTCTGGGCAGGAGCCTTGTATGCGGTCGGTCAAATTAACACATCCATAGAAATCCCAAACCCCTGAACTGATCTGGGTGGTTTTTGTTTTAAATAGTTTTTATTTCATTGGTAACAGTCTAACCAGCATATGACAAGGGTGCAAGTTGTTTCACTGTAGCCTACGCAGAGGCCTATCACGGGAATTTTATGGTGAGCTTGCATGTGCCTTCGCAGAGGCCAGGTATTGCATCGCCATATAGCAGTAATCATCAACACAACATATGCATATAGGTACAGATTTACGTATGTATAGTATACGTTCTGGGTGGTTTTTGGATATGTTGGTCACCTAGATCAGGACTCTCAGGGGATATAACATTTATGGAGATTGTATGTGTTCTGGGGTACTTTTTAAGTTTTATGAAAAATGTGTTTTTTCTGCCTGGAGATAATTGACTTATTACATTATCTGACTCAATTATCTCCCAGGCAGAGAGGAGGGATTGCATGATGTATAGGGGAGTGTCATACTTTGTAACCTTACTGTTATTGGTTGTTAACTTTGTGTTGGAGTCCCCCACAAGGTCCATGTGGGAGTGCCCCTTGCATAAAAGCCAGTGTGGCACCATTAAACTTCATTCCTGTTGTAACCTTCATCTAGTCTAGGCTGATGTTTGGGTAACTATCTACTTCATGGGGAGAAACTACTAGGATGCTGCATTCATCTGGGAACCGTTCAAATTTACACCCGAACTGCTTCAGCAGTTTGGGAGAAAATAGGCGAACGGGTATTTACCATACCAGCGTTCGTAACAACCATGTCTTCCCTCCCAAGACAGTAGGGTTTCCCTTGATTACCAGGCCACAGCAGATTTACGGATGTGGCAGAAATTCCTATGTCAGTGGAATGGGAAATCTATGTTTATCCCTTCTATTTCCGACAATTCCCCAGTGCTCTGGTCAGATGCAGCAGCTTCCATTGGCTTTGCAGCTATTTGTAGTGACCAATGGATGTGATGCTGTTGGCCTCCCGAAACCAAAGCTTTGGAGGCCTTAAATCTGACTTCAGCATTATTTGAAATGTATCCTATTGTGGCCGCAGCAGCGGCCTGGGGACACTCTTGGTTTGGACAAACGGTACGATGCTTTACTGACAATCAAGCGGCATGCCATATCATTAATAAGGGTCATTCGTTCCCCTGACCATTTATTTCTCTTCCGTTTTCAGGAATTCCTCCAACTCTACCCCAGTGCCTCTCCGGACCCTCAATTTCAAGACCTTATCAGATATCATGGAAACTTCACCATTCGAACCAGAGACTAATCACACTTTAAAAGCCGCCATATACTTGGCTTTTTACGGTTCCTTAGACCTAGGGAGTTCACGACCATCAACACTTCTGAAATAGGGTCATGCCTTAAAATATCACAACTCATTAAATGACGAAGACCACTATGTGCTCTCTTTGCAACACACCAAGACCAGTCAACCGGGTCAAACTGTAGATATTCCTTATTACCCCACGTTTAATAAATGGTGTCCACTGAAATCATTAGATATATATCTTGGCCACATTTAATTACCTCCCAGTCAACCTTTACTTATCTTACATGGGACCATTCTCACTACAAGCAAGTTGTTCATGCTTTATATCAGAATCCTACTAATGGGACTAGGTTTTAATCCCATACATTATTCCGGACACTCCTTCCGGCAGCCTCCAATAGGAACATTCTGGCCCATATTATCAAATCATTGGGGGACTTGAAGTCAACAGCCTACTGCCGATACATCTGTCAACCAGAGAAAGAGATAAGACAAGCATTCCAACACTTAGCATTTTAAGGTTATATGTTGTGATAATGTTAGTGACTGTTGAATGAATAAATTATTTTGGCACACTTCCTTTTTGCCCACTTTATTTACAGGCCTACCGATACGTCGGTTTCGGCACACCACCACCGAATGTTGTATATATCTACAGGTATGGTAAGGTGTCAAATACAAGATATGGCTTCTTGTTGCCCTGTGCACAAATGTAAAGGCGGACTCTGGAGTTGTGGAAGGGGCTAGTGCTGATAAAAGAGCTCCCCCATCATCTCCAGACTCCACCTGTATCGCACAGTTCGTGTCCTTCCCACCACTCCCACTTTTATTGAATTATTTTATTTTTTTCTGTTTTTTCTTTGACCTCAATTTAATAAGCTTTCCACATAATTAAATACTATTAGACAGCTTCCCAAATGATATGACTACAGAACTCACTATTAAAGTCTATGGGATTTTTTGTAGATAAATAATTTGGAGAATATATCCAACAGCATTGCATGATTTGGAAAGTGTGTTAAAGGACCACTCTAGGCACCCAGACCACTTCAGCTTAATGAAGTGGTCTGGGTGCCAGGTCCAGCTAGGGTTAACTAATTGTTTTATAAACATAGCAGTTTCAGAGAAACTGCTATGTTTATCAATTAGTTAAGCCTTCCCCCTAATCCTCTAGTGGCTGTCTCACTGACAGCCGCTAGAGGAGCTTGCGTGATTCTCACTGTGAAAATCACAGTGAGAGCACGCAAGCGTCCATAGGAAAGCATTATGAATGCTTTCCTATGTGACCGGCTGAATGCGCGCGCAGCTCTTTCCGCGCGTGCGCATTCAGCCGACGGGGAGGAACGGAGGCGGAGAGGAGGAGGAGAGCTCCCCGCCCAGCGCTGGAAAAAGGTAAGTTTTTACCCCTTTCCAGAGCCGGGCGGGAGGGGGTCCCTGAGGGTGGGGGCACCCTCAGGGCACTCTAGTGCCAGGAAAACGAGTATGCTTTCCTGGCACTAGAGTGGTCCTTTAAATTGGGGCCTTATTAGGGATACAGGGACTAGGTATAGAACAACCAAAGAAGTCAGACGCATGCTGGGGAACATTTTTTTGAAACAAAAGACAAGGAATGAAGTTCAAAAGTATTCCTCATAATAGTTTAGATAACATTGACACACCTTTAGACTGTATACCATACTGTAATTATTACTATCTAGTATTTAGCATGTGAAAGATTCATGTAATAACCACCTGAATTTGCAATAGATTTCATGTACTTATGTTGGGGAAAAAATTAGATTATTGTTGTATTGTATCATATCTGAGAACACACTAACATCACATCTCACATCTCCACTGAGAGAAAAGCTCCAACTTCTATCTTCTATGGATGTGTAAATGTATTGAAGGTATCCTCAGTGTTAGTATTGATCAAATATATATCTTACTCTGACAGATGTGTACCAAAATCCTTTAAGGACCAATTATATTCATCTCCATAATCAATATCTGGTCTTTGACAGCATGGAACTTCTTTATTAAGTATCAACAGCTCTGTATGGCACTGGTAACACTTTATAGAAGCAAGAGATGGAAATAGATAGTTTTTTTTTTTTTTTTACTCTCTAACACTGTTCTTTTTCAGCCTCGTCTTCTGGTTTGGAGATCTGAACTTTCGAATAGACGATCTGGATTTACATTTTGTGAAATCTGCCATCCATGGCAGCAAATTAGCTTTATTATGGGAAAAAGATCAGGTAAATTTATTTTCTAGAGCTTGTATTTAATGAGCTCTATTCAAAAATAATATGTAATAAATGGCTAATCACATGGGTTTCTAACTGTTATATGGGGGCTTGATCATTGAGATTTTAGTCACCATCTTACAAGATAATACTTACCTATTCTATTCAGGGGGTTGAATAATTTTGAGACTGGAGAAGTGAAAGATTGCATTTTTAGTTGAATTTGGGGAAACCACTTGAAGCATTATTTGTGTTGAACTGTTTAAATTGCTATTGTTTGATTTGTTCATTGGAAAAGGCTGAAAGTCTGTAAATTTTGACAATAATCTTGATTTTCAATGGGGGTTGAATAATTTTGATTACAGCTGTAGATTGATACGTAGATCTATCTATTTAAGTAGGTAGTAATGTGTTTTTGTAGACAAGGCCACCATAAATGTATGCACCAGCAGATATTGTGATTTGTTGTTACCATGGATACCTCACTTTGAAAAATTAGTGGTAAACATGGAGACCGAATGTTTAGAAATCAGGCAAGGTTTAAAAATAGTCTGATGCATTACTGCTGACTCTCTGTTATACAAAGAAAAATTCTGTTCCTTTATTTTACCGACATCACATAAAAACAATTTGAGTTTAAAGGGTCCTGTAACACGTTAGTGTTTTTAATTTACATTTTTGTTTTGTTTTTAAAAACTCATAACCTGTCAAAGTAGTGGGGTTCTGTTCCTCTGCAGTTTAATGTATGTGCAATTTATATTAATTTAGCAATATTATGTAATTACAGCTTAATATGGCAAAATGTTATGAGCCAGTGCTAAGTGGATTTCTGGAGGGACCTTTGACATTCCCCCCAACCTACAAATATGATGTTGGGACCAATACGTATGATACTAGGTAAGAATCGGTGCACACACATTGATTACATTACGTGGTTTGGATGTACACCTTCATATAAGTTACACTGTACTTCTTAATGTGTCTCTATTAGTTTTCTGATTTATGTCTGAAATGCTAATGGAGCATAATATCCGTATTTACCAATGAGTTTGAGAAAAACAGTATTTTATGTGTGAGAAGCACACAAGTGTTTAGATATATGGTAAAAATAACAGATATCTGTCTGTCTGTCTATCTTTGTAGGCTATGGGTAGCCAAGTAACTAAATCACTGTCTTTTAATCTTTTGATCTTGATGTTTCAAAAAAATCACTGTAAAGCTGCTTATATTACTAATCATGTCCTACATTGCAGATTATTCTGCATTCCACATATTCATATTTTGTGTTTATATGCTTGCTTGCACCTTTCTTTGGTTGTTAGCAATGGATGCTCATCCATAGCAGCAGCTGGGGCAGAAACCCCCTATTTTTTATTTATTTTTTCCAAAAACAATTAAAAATAAACAATTGAATTCTTTTTTTTTCTGTTGGGTTTTAACTTTTTTTTTGTTCTGTCCTTTTAAATATTAGTACTGCAGTTCCCCCTGTTATTCTCCTCTGCTCCTGCTAGGGAGAGTTAAAAAAAAAAAAAGCCTAATCTGCGTTTTGGGCACATTCCCAAAAACCTGATTAAAGTCTTTGGGAAGTTGCCTACCTATTGTTTCCTAATGGAGCTTATACAGCAAATATTCGCCCTTAGTAGACAGGCCGGCCTACTAGCCTGCTGTCAAGGCTCTCATTGGTAGTTTGCACCAGGGGTTGCAGTTGTCAGAACTCCACTTTCCCTCGTACAGTTGGATCCTAATGTATGTTGCTGGCTCTCTCCCTTACCATTAAAGGAGATTCCTCAACTCCCTCCTTCCCCTTCAAACACTAGTAGCTTGGACACTTAGACTGGCGGTAGGCGCCACTTTACCATTGGGTGACTGTCGCCATGCTCACAGATAGCTCTGGATCCGTCACTCCCCGCAGCATCAGGCTGTGTTCCGATCAGTAATACTGTCGGCAGGCACCGCTTTACCATCGGGTTCCTGACGCCCAGATCTCTCTCTCCACTTTACCATCACGTGTCTGCTGTCATGCTCAAAGTGTCCCCGACTCCCTGCCCTAATAGCAGCAGCAGCTGGGTTCTCTAACTAAGACTGGCGGCAGGCACCATTTTAACATGAGGTCCCTGCTGCCATGCTGTCTCTCTCTCCAGCCGGCTCCACCATTCCCTGGGTATCTGTTTATACTATTAATGAAAAAACCAAGGGAGGAATTCTCACTCTTATCTGGTCCTGGTGCATCCAGACCTGGGGCTGGCTAACCCCACTCCAAAGGAAAAAACAATAAATGTAGTTCAGGCACTCAGGATTGCAACAGTTTTATTGTAAAATCAGGAAAAACAGGCAATGTTTTGAAAGCTTGAAAAAGATCTCAGTTAAGATCGAAACGTTTCATGCTTTTCCTGATTTTACAATAAAACTGCTGCATAAGTGACCCTGAGTGCCTGGACTACATTTATTGTTTATATTTTTAAGGCAGGTACTGTTTAACCACCGGGTGCCTGTCTTGATAAGATTTAACTAGATAGTCCAGACCAGTCATGTAGCATGACCAGCAGCAGCACACAGTGACAGGCATCACTTGAACAGTGGCTGCCTATCATTTGCACTAACTGGCTGGTTCCTTCTTATGTTCCACAGGCTGGCAGTGCTTCAGCAAAATTAACCAATTTTTCATCATGTTGACTATATTTATTACCTGTTATGTGTTACTTTTATATATGTGTGTATTTATATATACAGATACTCCTCACTTACCAACCGGGTTCCATTCCTACGATCCATTCGTAGAATGAATTAGTCGGTAAGTGAGGAGTTAAGGGATTCCCTGCTCTGCTGTGTTCTTCTATGTTCGGGTAGATTTCCCCGAACATAGACGAACGCCCCCTCTAATCTATGTTTGGGCAAATTTCCCCAAATATAGATTTATGGGATTCCCTGCTCTGGTGCGCATGTCTATGTTCAGGGATATTTCCCCGAACATAGACGAACGCACAAGAGCAGGGAATCCCTCAAATCTATGCTCGGGGGAAATTTCCCGGAACATAGATTAGAGGGATCCCCTGCTCTGTTGAGTTTGTCTATGTTCGGGGAAATATCCCGAACATAGGAGAACGCAGCTAAGCAGGGAATCCCTGTAATTCCCACAACGGCTCAGACTTCCCACCCCGCGAGAGAGCTGGTCGTAAGTGCGAGCCGTCGTAAAACAGGTAGTTCGCAAAACGAGGACCACCTGTATATTGTTTGTATATTGTATTTTTTGTAATATTGTATCCTATTGTAACAATGCAATGTTTCGTGGGCCAAAAACATACTTGAAAACAAGAGAAATCTCATTGTATCCTTCCTGGTAAAACATTTTTATAAATAAAATAACTGTTAATATTTTTTTTTTTTAAGTAATTCTTTGGTGGCATCTTGTGACTAAACTCTGTATTACAATTGTAATTTGAGTTTAGCCTCAAAATAGCCTATTTATTTTACTCATTAATAGGAACATGTCTACATGGTTTATTCCCTGTGTATGATATCATCCACATATTTGGAGGTAAAAGAGCCATATTCATATTCTTGTTTAACTATATTTAGGTACACATTTAAATACATGTGTATTTGACTATGTCAAGTCTGGTGCCCCACCAACTTGAAAAGTCAACAGCTGCAACTGGTTGTTAATAGTTTTAAAGCCCCTAGATTGGATTAGATTACAGTTCCATCTTTTAGTAATCACCATATTCCACTGGAGCGTTTTTTGTAGTTTTTTAATGTTATTGTATGTAAACAGAGTAACCCATAAACAGCCCGATAAGTGCAGTGTGCCAATGACCCTTGTTATCTTCAGCTCTAAGAAGAGGAAGCCTGCTTGGACTGATCGCATCTTGTGGAAAATGAAGAATCCTGTTTCCCACAATCCTACAGAAAGTCCGGGTATATGCAGCACCAATTCAGAGAACTTGACAGTAACCCTACTGAGTTATGGAAGTCACATGCAGTACACAGAAAGTGACCACAAGCCGGTCTCTGCTATTTTCTCCCTACAGGTAAGACCAAGAAGACACCAAAATGTAATTTTCTGAATGACATTTTCTAGTTTTCTAATATTTGGAAGAGGTAATTTGTTTAGAGAGGGATTGCTACTTTCCTAGATTTTTCATATCACGCTGTTGCAAGGTCTGAATGGTAAATTAAATGTAAAATTCCATACCACACTATCCTGGAACTGAGCGCCTCCATCTTGATTCCATGTCAATCACTGTTATAAGCTCTGCCCATTTTGTCATTGAATATATTATGTGGAGGCGAAGAAACAGAAACAATATTTTTGTTTTTCCAATGTAATATGTGCCCTAGGTGTGCCAGGACAGAATTGGATGGTTATGTCAATTGCCTAATCATTAATATACATTTTATAGAAAACAGCATCACATGAGAAAAGGTTGATTAAAAACATGATTTTCAATAGTTTAATTCATTAAACATTTGCAGTTTCCCAAAATGTGACAGTTTCTCTTTAAAATGGGTTCTTCAAGAGTGTGTTCTATCATTGTAAATATGGAAATTGTCTAATCAGTATTTACACATAGTATAAACATGTTTTGTGAGGCAGGTTACAAGGAATAATTAGAAAGAGAGAGAGTTTTTTTTATCTGGGCTGAGAAGCCATTGAGGAGTTCTGAGATAGTTATACTTATGTTTTTCTAAAATAGGTAGCATGGATATGTTAAATATTGCTGTTAAATTAGGTGTAATAATGCCCTACCATAATAAATTCATTATACCTGTATATTGGAAAGACTTACTGAAAATAATACAATTTGTCTTTGACTTTCATATGTGCTTTGAGCCAGAAATCTATGTTTTATTCTTCTGTGACCTTTCTCCAGTTGTGTCCAACTCGTGTGGCCCCTCTAGTCAGTTTGTGGGTACGTGATGAATGGTTGCAGCCTGTAGATGCCTGTGTTACCTATCGGTGGTCCCCAGCGTATATGAAGACCTCTTGGGACTGGATTGGACTTTACAAAGTGAGAAAGTAGTGAAATAAGCCACTGTGACAAATTGACATTTGTCAATATTAAAGAACATTGACTCTGTCCTCCACTTCTCATGTCACTGAACATTACTTCCTATTCTTGTCATCTGCAGCTTGGATTTCGACATCACAAAGATTATGTAGCTTATGTTTGGGCAAAGTCTGAAGAAGAAACAGATGGAGGAAGACAACAACAGGTCTATCATTTAACTACAGTTTGCTAGTTCAAGCCCTTAGGGTTAGACCAATTGCACCAGGTGAACAAAATGGACTCCTGATGAGAGGATCATAGCTGATATGTGGAATGTATAATTTGTGTGCGTAATATCCAATTCACAGAATAAAGCCTTCGATATCCACTCCCCTTCTCAAGTTTCCAATGCCAGCATAATTTCTCAAAACTCCAGTGTCATTACTAGTGTATCAAATTTAAATGACTCTTCATTCACCTGGGCATCTTTCATGCAAATAAATATTAATGTAGGGCAACATGTTTGCTTAACATGCATAAATGAATGTGTCCAGTTTTTATAATAAATATATTGTGCAAGTATAACAAGCATAATATAGCTCACCTTTTAGATTCTGTTTCCAACTGGAAATTGGTTGCAGGCAGATGAGGCTATTATAGAATAACTTGAGCATTAGAGCCAGGACCCCAAAAAACAGAAGTCAATGGAAGAGCTAGTATGTATGTATGTTATATATAATATCTACTCCCATACATTTATATGGGAGAAAGTTGTTTAGTACTTACTTTGTGTTTTTGTCTGGTTTGATGCCCGATTATTTAGTCTGGGGGTATAGTGACATTTGTAGGATTTGTTGGTGACCCTTCCCCTCCTCTGTTTACCTTTGAGGGAGAGTAGCGTCACTGATCTCTCCTTTACTATTCTTCATTCAGATATTTCCACAATGTACACTGCAATATAACTGAATAATGTGTACTTTGGCAATTCCTTTACAAATCCTCCAGTGTAGCCTATTTGTCTTGGTGCTGGGTGACACTGCATTATGTAAAAGCATGCTGGTATGTAGAGTATTTTATCAAGGGCTACGATGACCTACCGGTGATATCGTATATCTAAGCTTCTTTATTTGATGTCAACTCTGGGCTTACATTTTAAGAAAGTCTATTTCTAGAACTCAAACCTGAAATCTATCCATAAAGCAAAAACAGTACAAGCCATATTTGCCATGTCTCAGACATCTATACAGATGCCTGAGATGACACTAAAGAATACTGTGTACTTTGCAACTGACATTTTTTGTTTCCTAGGTTATGTTCAGCGAAGAATCTCTGCCCAAGGGTGTTGGTGAATATCTCCTTGCCTATTTCAGCAACAACCTGGGAACCTTGATTGGGGTGACAGAGCCATTTCAGGTCAGGGTCTACATGCTTATCACATTTGCAGAACTTAAAAGGGATACTTTAGGCATCCAAACAACATTAGCTCAATAAAGCAGTTTTTGTGTACAGATCATGTCCCTGCTGTGTCACTGCTCAAGTATCTGCCATTTAGGAGTTAAATCACTTTTGTTTCTATCCATGCAGCCCTAGCCACACCTGCACTGGTTGGGATTCAAACAGCCTGCAGGAAAAAATTGGTTTTACTTTCAATCAGATCGTAACTTGCTTTAGAAATGTTTATCTCCTGCTCTGTAAATTGCACTCTAATCACACACAGGAAGCTAATGCAAAGTCTAGAAGACTATTAACAGAGCAGCAGATAAGAAATTCTAAATTATTATTATTATTATATTTATATTGCGCCAACAAATTCCATAGTAAAAACATGTGTAATAAAGGAAGTTTAAACATTAGGTCTCTCTTTACAGGAATTGTTTTGGAAGGCTGTGCAAGTCACATGCAGGGAGGTGGGATTAGGGCTGCATAAACAAAGTGATTTAACTCCTAAAAGGCAGATGATTGAGTAGTGAGTCTGCAGGAGCATGATCTATGCACCAAAACTGCTTCATTAAGCTAAAGCTGTAGTATTGCCTATAGTGTCCTTTTAAAAAAGAAGTTCCATAAAATGAATACAACGCCGGTCTCAGCTCCTCCCCAATAGCAGCTATGACACTGAATGAAAATAAAATTTGTGTGCTTTGTGAAGAGGTTTTTCCTATATGTCCTAGCTTTAATTTTTCACTTCCACCTCTGCTGTGTATATCAATTTCACTCTCTGTAACAATAACATTTTACCTCATTAATCAATACTCTTTCGTTGTGCACTTCTAGATATCTCTACCTGGCTCTGACGTCGGTTCGTCTTCTGATAGCTCGGACTCCAGCTCTGAAGAGGATGATAGCACCCATGTCCTTCTCAGACCCAAATCTCGTAGCCCCAGCCCAGCTGCTGCTCGCTCTCCAAGGAGCAGAAGCCCAGGCCTTTCCCGTCTGCACGACCTTATCATACCCAACTCTTCACGTCAAAAGAGTCGTAGCCCATCCCCACATGGGGCTAAGAGTCCTAAGCATGAGAGACCCCAGAGGTCCCGCTCTAGGGATGCTGCCTTTGACCGAAAGGGTAGCAAAGTTCGTAGTTTGTATCAATCTCAGTCAATTCCCATTCCTATTCCAAGACCTGCAGTTGTTGGATTTAACGCAATAGAAACCACACTCACCAGTCCCAAATCACCCTCACAAAATTCAACCCTTCAGGCTGCTTCCCCACCACACCCTCACACTTAGCCAGAAGGAAGACAAAGAGTTCTGTAAGGTCCTTTCATTTTGTAGTCCTTTGCTCTAGGTTGGCAGTTTGCACAGATTCGTGTATTGACAGCATCTCTATACTGTGCATCAAAGATGTCTTTTATTTTCAGCCTGATTGTAGGATTGTAAAGGCAGATTATAAGAGTAACCAGTATAAAAAATGAACACTGGATATTTTGTAGCTTTTATTAATATATTCTGATCTTGTTGCTGCCCATCAAACTGGGAAGGGTTGTAAGGACATTTCCAAACAATAAAAGTCCATCATTCTACATTAAAAACGATTATTCAAAAGTGGAAAACATTCAAGATAGTTGCCAATCTTCCAACGAGTGGACGTCCCAGCAAATTCACTGCAATGTCAGAGAACTTTTTAATGCTCAGAGAGATTGCAAAACATCCAAGAGCTTAGAGTTACATCTGAGACTCTACAGGCCTTAGTTAGCATGTTAAATGTAAAAGTTCATGACAGTACAAGAAGAAAAAGACTGAACAAGTATGTTTTGTTTGGAAGGGTTGCCAGGAAAAAAGCATCTTCTCTAAAAAGAGCATGGCAGCACGGTTTAGGTTTGTAAACAAACCACAGGGCTTCTGGAACAGTGTCCTTTGGACAGAAGAGACCGAAGTGGGGATGTTTGACCATAATGCACAGCACTACGTTTGGTGAAAAACAAACACAGCATGTCAGCACAAACACTTCTTACCAACTGTCCAGCACGGTGATGGAGGGGTGATGATTTGGGCCTGTTTTACAGCCACAGGAATTGGAAACCTTGCAGTCATTGAGTCAACCATGTACTCCTCTGTATACCAAAGTATTCTAGAGTCAAATGTGAGACCATCTGTCCTACAGCTCAAGAAACAGATGATTGTTATTATGTCCTAATGTATAATTCGATAGAATTCAAGGAGCGTGTACTTTCTTTTTCTCATGACTGTACCTGACTAGTGTATATTGATATATGCTACAACAAATCAAAATTCAGATATTCTTGGTAGGTCCTCTTTCACATTTCCACAGTATTTTCACGGTCAGAAATGTTTTGCCAAAATAGTAACTTAAAGCATTTCATCTGTTTAAAAATATATTCCTAGTGTGTTAATGTCTCAGGTCACACAGAAACGTTAAAATATTTCATTTTATATTTATCCTAAAATTAAATATTTTTGTTTGACCGTTATCTAATACTACACCATTTTAGCCTATGAAGTGAAGGAGCAGCCCAACCAACATTACTAGTATTTAGAATTCTTACCATATGTATAACAAATAAAAACTGTAATACAGACCTGTACTCAGCCTTTCTAGCTAAGCAGGCTAGTAGTTTGTACATATGTAGTAGGGACACAGTAGACATCATATATATATTACAAATCAGATAGCACTATGTGCTAATGAAGAAGTGCCCTGTGATTGTCATTGACTAGAAACCAAAACATTGTATTACTGTAACATAATCGAAGATTGTAGCAGTCAGTAGAGTGTGCCACCATCTCTAACATTATCAGCCAATGACCAGGCACTGCATTGCTTAGCTCAGGAGAGCTTACAGAACAGCTCCTGCTAGGAGCCTCTTGCTCCCAGACCAGAAGAGGAGAGGAAGTGAGTGCTGTTGGCAGACCCCAGTTAGGAACTCAAAACATTCTAAAATGGCTTGACTACTTACTTTGGGATTTGCCGGGGCACTCCTGGTGCAATAGCTAAAGCACCATGTAGTGATTAAGGTGCATGGGGCGTTCCTTTAAGCACCTGTAGCTTAATGTGTATCCTGAGATAGCATCTTATATAGAATTATTTATTATTAAGTGTTTATTCAATGGCACCCTTTCTCACCACTTAACCCTGAGCAGGTCTCTGTTTATTTCCTTAAAATGCACTGACTAAGTCTTCTCTTCTTCACAGTATTGTTTAGTGAAATGTGCATCATTTGTTGATTAACCCTAATACTTGGGGCTACCTAAATATATTGAATTTAAAAAGAAGTGTGGTGTTTCAGTTATTGAGGAAAGGGAATGTATATTTTAGCTATATGGTCTCACAGGTGTACTGAGTGTTTACAGGATTAATTAGTTTAGAGAGAGGGGGAACAGTGCAGTAAATACTAATAGCTATACAGATATCATAGTGGTGATATATTAGTGTTTAATCTGTGCTTGTAATCTTAACTACTAAGAAACGTTGAAGGAAAATGCTCATAATTTTTATTATTATTTGAAATAAAAGATTACATGCATTACAGCATCTGTGTGTTTTATTTTATAATGCATTCACACAAGTAACTTTGTCAGTGCATCTCCGGTTAACCATTACTCTGTGGGGACAGCCACATTTTTAAATTCTCTTTGGTGGTAAGCGCTACATATCATCCAAGAATATGCACAATTTCAGTTACTGAAACCAGCTCACATGCCTTACTGCATGATTACCTATAAAGGCCTTGACTGGATAACCCTGACCAAATAGCATTTATATTCTGTGTCTGTGTGTTATCAAAAATTAAATCCACACCTCTTTATAATCCAACTGGGTATCTGTGTTTTAACTCCCTGTCAGGCGTTGTCATAAGCCCTGCCCTTTTTACCTTGACAGTCAGCATATGGAAATCACATGGAGAAATGGCACGTTAGGGGTCACAATTATTAAGTGCTGCCTTCGCTTTCATGTTTGTGCCAGTTTTTGTATAAATCTGTTATTCAGCCATTTAAATATTGGTGCCATTTTCCTGCCTTTTCTGGATGAAATGGCATGGGAAAATAAAGTGACAGGATAAGCACAGTAAGGAATATTTTAAGGCAAATAGGTGAATAAATAAGTTCAAATAGAAGCTGTGGGAAAAAAATGCAACACTCTTTATACATAACTATTTTTTTTCTCCATATTTGCAGTACGTGCAGACTAAAATGGGTTATGATGTCATCTCATGATAAAAGGTTAACACAAGTTATATGTGATTTTCAATTTTATTTTTAATAGTGTAATTTCTAAAGTGTCAATTCCCCTTTAAGGACGGGTAAGCGAGGAGATGCACTGAAATTTATTTTTTACATTTATTTTTGCATTACAAAATTATACACACAGAAGCAATAATGCATGTAAGCTTTATTACAAAATATGATGACTGTTTTCTTTTACAGGGTTAGACTGAGGGCACACCAATGCAAAACAGACAAATGAGTATACCTCAGGCTCATGTTACTCTGCCCACTACCCCAGTCTGAGAGCCTCCACCTTGAACATATTAACAAGTTGTCTGTATATTTGTAATACATGACTTTTTACCCACCCTGTATTTCAGAAAGAATTTATTTTATATCTGTGATATAGCCATACAGATTTTCATAGAATATACATTTAGAAAATTGGTATGAAAATAATCGTACAAAATGCATTATGTGTCTTATAATACATAAATGTATGGTTGTTTAAAATAACATAAAAATGCAGCCACTCTAAACAAAATGTTGTAAAATATGAATAAAATTCAGAATAAGATAAAGATTGTAGACAAGTACAAAAACAATATTTATTAATGATAACGAATAAGAAGAGAAATGTGATAAAATGAACCTCGTCACGGGTTCTTGGAGGGACCTGCTGGCCAGCTTCCTAACTCAGGACTATAGCCCCTGTGATGGACCTTAGCCAATGTACTGTAAAAACGCTCTGTTCGTGCCTTGACTTAGCTGGTTTGGTATTCACCCAACAGATTATGCTTATTGGGTTCGTATACCGAATGAACTACCAAACAGCCAGACCACCCAGTGGAGTCGTGAGCTGCTTGTTGTCTCTTTTGACCACTATCAACACCTTAACTGCAACATTCTAAATGGTCGGCTTGGTGGTCGGCGTTCGTATGTGCGAACACGTGGCGGCGGCAATCTTTAGCTGTGAACACATAAAGCGGTGTTTGGGCATTGAGAGCATGGAACTCAAATTGGACACTCAACGGCGCAAACACCGCTAGAACTTCTGCTTCCATTGAAGTTTGGTAAAACGTGTGGGAATTGACAGGCGTTCGGTGGGAGCAAGCTCTCGAACAAGGGACACAGTCTAAGTCTACAAATGAACTGGTTTAATTCATACTTTTATTGCATTTCGTACTCCAGAAAGAGACCAACCGCACAGCCTAATTTCATGGAACTCTTTTGGGCAGGAGCCTCATGTGTGGTCGGTCAAACTATGACTTCCATGGAAATCCCGAACCCCTAAACCGATCTGGGTGATTTTTGGATATATTGGTCCCGCCATCAGAAATTGTGGGGCCCCTAACACAGCTCAGGGTCTGGGCCCCTGGGTGCCCGCCACCAAATCCCGCCCACAGGAATACACAGACACACACACAGAAAGATACACACATACTAACAAGAGACAAATACTGAAACAGACATACACAGATATATACACACACACATACATACAGACATACACATACATACATACACGCAGATAGATATATACATACTGACACACAGACATACATACATACAGACATATATATATATATACATACTGACATACACACACACATACAGATAGACACATACTGACATACATACATACTGACACACAGACATATATACATACTGACATACATGCATACATGCATATTGACATACACACACAGACAGACATACATACATACTGACATACACACAGACATACATACTGACATACACACACACACTGACACACACACAGACATATATACATACTGACATACACACGCAAACATATATACATACTGACATACACACACACAGACACATATACATACTGACATACACACAGACATACATACTGACATACACACAGACATATATACATACTGACATACACACACAAACATATATACATACTGACATACACACAGACATATATACATACTGACATACACACAGACATACTGACACACACACAGACATATATACATACTGACATACACACACAGACATATATACATACTGACACACACATACATATATACATACTGACATACACAGACATATATACATACTGACATACACACACAGACATACATACACACATACTTCATTTATCAGCCACCTTCCTCTTACCTTTAAGTTGCAGGAGGGTGGCTGGGGATGATGGGAGTGGATGCCTCTGGTGTCCTCTCCTGGCCTCCGCTCTCCTCCGCTCTCCCTCTCTTGCGCTTTCCTGCTGCTCTCCCCCCGCGCGGAGTAAGCTGGGAGGAAGTGACCGGCCATTTGCGGTGTAGCCGCAATTTTTTTTTTTAAAGGGGCCCGGTCGCGCAATTACCCGGCCACAGCGCTAACCGGGCCCCTGAAGATATAGGGCCCATCGGGTGGCTCTAAATGCTTGGGCCACCTGGTGGGCCCTGGTGCAGATGCACCTACGGCAGTTTCGCCGCTCCACGTGGGGCCCGGTCGGCCGAGACCCCCAGGGCCGCCGGGCCCATGACAACCGTTATGGTTGTCACCCCCTGATGGCGGCCCTGATTGGGGCTATCAGGGGATATGACAATTGTGGGGTTTCTATGTTTTTGGGGGTGCTCTTGGGTTATTGTAAAATATATGTTTTCTGTGCCAGGAGATAATTGAGTTTAGTACAATTCCTGACTCAATTATCTCTCAGGCACAGGGGAGGAATTATCATGTTTTGTGTGGGAGTGTCCTGGACCTGAGAGCCAATGTAATTACAGTGTGTACTTTGTCACAGTCCCCTCTCAGGTCCAGAGGAATGCCTCTGGAATATGTTATAGTAAACCCCTTGCATGGGGACATGCATATTAGGCCAGTTGTGGCTGCCATTAAACAGTTCCTCTTCACCCTCAAAATAGAGCCTTGTCTCATGTGTGGAGGGAACAGCTATATTCACTCTGGGGATTGCCATATCACCATTCTCCCTTGGATTACAACACTAGCTCTTGTAAGAGCTATCCTGCTATACTCTCTGGAGTAGGAGAGGTCTACCCACTGGAAGCTGGATCCTGGTCTCGGATCCAGGGTGGGTGGAGGACTGCGAGACCCCAACCAAGCTGTAACGCTGGCTGTGGGAAATATGGTGGTTATGGTGTCTGGTGCTCAGTGAGCACTAGGAAGCAGCGATTGTTTGAGGCACCAAGTCGGGGTGCCAGGCGGTCCACCACAAAAAGGAACAGATGTAATAAAATAGTATAAAGGCAAAAGCATACATATCATATATGGCAAAAAACATAAAATAAAGAAACCAACAATCTTTAATAATGGAGAATCTGTAGAAAGTCACTTGAGCCTCTCACAGGGCACTGCTAGCCTGATAATTACCAGCTGATGCAATGTCCTCCTCTGATAGCCAATTCTCCTGAAAGTGTTGAGTTCTTTAAAATGAATGCCGGTGATGGTCAAGTTATCAAATAGTAAGCACTGCCAAAGCTGTGATTAGTAGTATCCTTTTCAAACAGCCCAGAGTCCACATTCAGCCGTTATCGGTGGCCACAAACAATTGACTGGATCTGCATAGCGTACAGATTCATTCAGATATCATTTCAGGATAAATCCAGTCTCATGGGACAGGCAAGCTTTAGCAGCACACTATATCAATGCACTTCATTCAATAATAAAATAACTTAAAGGGACACTATAGTCACCAAAAACAACTTTAGTTTAATGAAGCAGTTTTTGTGTATAGATCATGCCTATGAAGTTTCACTGCTCAATTCACTGCCTTTTAGGAGTTACCGTATATACTCCAGTATAAGTCGACCCGAATATAAGTCGAGACCACTAATTTTACCCCAAAAAACTGGGAAAACTTGTTGACTCGAGTATAAGACTATTGTGGGAAATGCAGCAGCTATTGGTAAATTTCTAAAAAAAATTATATCCCCCCAAAATTACATTAATTGAATATTTATTTACAGTGTGTGTATATAATGAATGCAGTGTGTGTGTGTATATAATGCAGTGTGTTTGTATGAATGCGGTGTGTGTGTGTATGAGTGCAGTGTGTTTGTATGAGTGCAGTGTGTTTGTATGAGTGCAGTGTGTGTGTGTATGAATGCAGTGTGTATGAGTGCAGTGTGTGTGTGTATGAATGCGGTGTGTTTATGAGTGCAGTGGATGTGTGTATGAGTGCAGTGTGTGTGTGTATGGATCCAGAGTGTGTGTGTGATGCAGAGCCTTGGTGGGGGGTGGGCATTTTTTTTTTTTATTATTATTATTATTTTAATATTATTATTTTTTTATATTATTATTATTTTATTTTTATATTATTATTATTAAAATGTTTATTTATTTATATTTTTATTCGTTCCCCCTCCCTGCTTGATACATGGCAGGGAGGGGGACTCTTACTCCCTGGTGGTCCAGTGGATGGGGCTGTGCAGGAGGGGGGATGGCAGAGAGCTCTAACTTACCCTCACAGCAGCTCCTGTCAGCTCCCTTCTCTCTCCTCCGGTCAGCTCCCTTGCAAGTCTCGCGGTGTGAGAGCCGCGCAGAGCGTTGCCACGGCTCTGAACCCGTGGCTCTCGCGAGACTTGCAAGGGAGCTGACCGGAGGAGAGAGAAGGGAGCTGACAGGAGCTGCTGTGAAGGTAAGTTACAGCTCTCTGCCAGCCCCCAACAGGACCGCCGGGCTTGTAATGAGCCCGGCGGTCCTTGTCTGTATTATGGCAATATAAATTGCCATAATACAGACATTGACTCGAGTATAAGACGATAAAAAATGTGCTGAAAAACTCAACGTATACTCGAGTATATACGGTAAATCACTTTTGTTTCTGTCCATGCTACCCTAGCCACACCTCTTCCCGCTGTGACTGACACAGCCTGCATGAAAACAAAATGTTTTTTTTTATCTCCTGCTCTATAATTTGAGCTTTGATTACATACAGGAGGCTGCAGCAGGGTCTAGCAAACTATTAACACTGCATGATATAAGAAATGATAAATGAAAAAGAATTTGCAATAAAGAAAGTGTAAACATTAGGTAACTCTTTTCAGGAAATGTTTAGGAAGGCTCAGGGCCGGTGCAAGGATTTTTGCCGCCCTAGGCAAAAACTATTTTGCCGCCCCCCCCATATGTCCTGCCCACCATGTGACATCACAATGCCCCGCCCATATGCTCTGCCATATGGGCCAACGCCAGTCTTCACAAAGTGTCTTTTATCTGAAAAGACAGTGTGTTTACATTAAAAAGCCTACAGACAGAGGCTATAGACACCAGAACCACTACATTATGCTGTAGTGCTTCTGGTGACTATAGTATCCATTTAATGTGAGGTAAATTAGAGATAAGTGCCACTAATAATATATTGGATTGCCTACTTACCACCAGATGAGGACAAGAGGCTGATGATGGGCTCAGTCTGGCTCCACAGGTCTGGTGTAGAAGAGGCTCTCTGGAGACTGTTTTTAACAGTGCTCACAACAATTAACGAACAGGAAGCAGCTCCATTTTTTAGGGCCCCTTACACAGCTCAAGGTCTGGGCCCCCAGGGGGCATACGCCTACAATGCCCACCCATGAATCCACCTACATGGCCCATCCATGAGTTGGGGATTTTTTATGTGTGCAATTTGTGTAAGGGATGTAGTGTGTTTATATGGGATGTAGTGTGTGTTTGCGTGTAAGGAATGCATTGTATGTTTCTGTGTGTGTGTGTGTGTAAGGGGTGCAAGGTTTGTTTCTGTGTATGTAATTGAATGCAGTGTGTGTCTGTAAGGGGTGCATTAATTATGTAAGAGAACGTAAGGGATGTATTGTGTGTGAGAAGGGATGTATTGTGTGTGAGTAGGAATGCATTGTATGTTTCTGTGTGTGTGTGTGTGTGTGTGTGTCTCACTTAGTGCTCTCCCTTGGCCCCCTGTCCCTCTGCAGTCCCCCCTTGGTGGTCTTCTCACTCCCCTCTCCCCCCTTAGTGGTCCTCCCTCTCCCAAACCCCTTAGTGGTCCTCCCTCTCTCAAACCCCTTAGTAGACCTTCCCCTACTCCTACCACCCCCTTAGTGGTAATCCCCCCCCCTTAGTGGTCCTTACCCTCCTTCCCTCTCCTTAGTAGTCCTCCCTCCTTACCCCCCTTTGGTGGTCCTCCCCCCCCTTAGTGGTCCTCCCTCTCCCAAACACCTAGTGGACCTCCCCTCCTCCTCCCTCAGTGGTCCTTACCTTCCCACCCCTGTTCCCCCTGTGTTCCTTCACTCCCCTCCCCCAGTGGTCCTGACTCACCCCTCCCCTAGTGGTCCTTACCCTCCCCTCCCCTAGTGGTCCTTACCCTCCCCTCCCCTAGTGGTCCTTCCTCCCTCCTTCCCTCCCGTAGTAGTCCTTACCCTCCCTCCCCTCCCCTAGTGGTCCTTCCTCCCCCTCCTCTAGTGGTCCTTACCCCCCCCCCAGTGGTTCTTACCCCCCTGGTCCTTACCCACCCCCAGGGGTCTTTATCCACCCCCTCCCTCCCCTAGTGGTCCTTATCCCCCCTCTCCCTCCCTCCCCTAGTGGTCCTTATCCTCCCTCCCCTCCGCTAGTGGTCCTTACCCCCCCCAGTGGTCCGTACCCACCCCAGTGGTCCTTATCCACCCCCTCCCTCCCTCCCCTAGTGGTCCTTATCCCCCCCTCTCCCTCCCTCCCCTAGTGGTCCTTATCTTCCCTCCCCTCCCCTCCCCTAGTGGTCCTTACCCCCCCTCATGATCCTTACCCCCCTAGTGGTCCTTACCCCCCCTGGTCCTTACCCACCCCCAGTGGTCCTTATCCCCCCCTCTCCCTCCCCTAGTGGTCCTTATCCTCCCTCCCCTCCCCTAGTGGTCCTTACCCCCCCCGGTCCTTACCCACCCCCAGTGGTCCTTATCCCCCCCTCTCCCTCCCTCCCCTAGTGGTCATTATCCTCCCTCCCCTCCCCTAGTGGTCCTTTCCCCCCCTCATGGTCCTTACCCCCCTGGTCCTTAGCCCCCCCCGGTCCTTACCCACCCCCAGTGGTCCTTACCTCCCTCCCCTCCCCTAGTGGTCCTTTCCCCCCCTCATGGTCCTTATCCACCCCCCCCCCGGTCCTTATCCAACCCCCCCTCCCTCCCCTAGTGGTCCGTTATTCCCCCCCCCCCTCGTGGTCCGTTATTCCCCCCCCACCCCCCCTCCCCTAGTGGTCCGTTATTCCCCCCACCCCCCCTCCCATAGTGGTCCGTTATTCCCCCCACCCCCCCTCCCATAGTGGTCCGTTATTCCCTTCAGTCCGCCGGCGGCTGGGTACAGGAAACAGAGGTTCCTGTCCCGGGTTCCGCGCCGCCCGGCCACGCTACATGGAGAGACCGGCAGGAGGGAGCGCTCTGTGCTTCCCTCCTGCCGGTCACTCAAACCCGGCCGCCCTCCATGCATGCTTGTTAAAGCACTCAAGCGTCGCAGCATGAGGAGGCGCACCAGGGACAGGGATCCGGCGCCCCCTGATAAGTTGCGCCCTAGGCGGCTGCCTAGGTCGCCTTACAGGTGGCGCCGGCCCTGGGAAGGCTGTATATGTCACATGCAGGGAGGTGTGCCTAGGGCTGCATAAAGAAAGTTATTTCACTCCTCAATGGCAGATGATTGGGCGGTAAGACTACAGGGGAATGATCTATGCACCAAAACTGCTTCATTAAGCTAAAGTTGTTTTGGTTACTATAGTGTCCCTTTTAATCAGGATAGTTTGCTCATCCTAGAGGTGTGAGTTTATATAGCTTAGATGAAATTGAGGTTGATGGAATAAGGGAGCGTAAAGCTCCCTTTGCTGGTAACATATAAAAGCAAAAATCTAAAGAACAATATCTGGAACATTGTGAAAAAAAGGGAAACACTTCACTGATCATCAATCCTCCATCCATTCTCACATCATAAAACATAAAACAATAATGTAAATCAAACACTTAATAAATAAAACAAGTCGCCGTTTTCCAAACATAATGTATAATACAGTAAACAAAAACACAAAACTACTATAAACCAACAATCTTAATATAATTAAATCCAAATCTTAAATAAAACCTCTGGGAGACCGTGTTTCTTATTGAAATATGCATCTAGTATTAACCTTTAGAAGGAAATTCCCTCTTATGACGTGGGGACCTGCTGGAGAAATTCATTCAATCCTCAATTCAATTACTAAGATTATAGTGTCACCTCGATGATCATGGAGAACTGATCTATAATGTTCTCTAAAACAGTCCTTCATTTTCCTCGAAGCCTGGCTGGCATATTATAGACCTGTCCAATCCTAGTCATGGTAGGTGGAGGAGTAAGGGATGCATTACACTTCCCTGATACTAATACAAGGGTCATAGTAACCCATGTTATATATAGATTTTTTTTTTTTACTTACAAGGCTAGTTGTTTAAAAAAAATAAATAAAAAAAAACACGTGCTTTAAATGCACATTTATTGGTGTTTGGGTTTTTTCAAGCAGCCGACTCATTTATCGAGTTCAATTGCTTGAATTTCAGCTGCAATTATATTGTCACAGTTGCCGGCCCGCCGCGTGGCAGGACTGTGCCCGACCGGCACAGCCTCGCCGACAGCACTAGCTTACCTGCGAGCCGGCGAGCCGACAACCTCTTCCCTGGATCCTCTGGCCGTCGCGCCCGGATCCAAAGTATCCAAAGTTCATACTGACGTGCGCATGACGTCACAACGTCAACGCGCACGCACTTTTTGGGGTCAGAGGTCGCCCTCTGACCAATCAGACCTTAGAGAGGGATATTTAAATCCCTAGCTCACCTCAGTACCTTGCCCTGTCGTGGTTTCCTGTTCCTGGTTTCCTGAGAGTGCTTTATCTTTGTGAATCTGATTTCCTGGTATCCTGATCTTGGCTTTTCCCTGGTTATTCTGAATTCTGGTTTCCCTGACTTGGCTTTCCCTTTGACCATTGTCTGTCCCTAGCGTATTAGTCCGGCCATTCTAAGGTCCGGTTTACGCTCTGTCCTTTTATTTTCCTTTTCTTGTCTATGTATATGTTTACATAGTTTCTGCGTGCTGGACCACACTAGTATTCGTGACATATATGCAGCCGAAATTCCATAAAAACAATGGGCCAAAAAGTTTGTAATTATCGACTGTTATCACCTGATTGAATTAAATTAAGGCCTAAGCTTCTTGTGGATGTTCTTTAAAAAAATAATAATAATAATTACATTAGATTTTGTATTTTACATTGCCTGGCTATATTGGCAGAGCTAGAGCATGCTACGTAAATTATTTGAACCCCCACAATGTCATATATCTGGTTGCATAATAGTACTATGAAACAAGTACCCATGCAGTGGTGTATCCTGGTTTTGTGCTGCCCTAGGCAGCACAAAACTCAGGCGCCCGCCCCCCCGCGCGCCACCCCCACCCAACCTTTACCCCGCCCCGCATTCTAAATACACACACACACATTCACTGACGCATACACTAACAGAAACACACACTCGCTAACAGAAACACACACTCGCTAACAGAAACACACACTCGCTAACAGACACACACACTCGCTAACAGACACACACACTCGCTAACAGACACACTAACAGACACACTAACAGACACAAACTAGCAGACACACACACACTCACAAGCAAACACACACACACTCACAGGCAAACACACTCACAGACACCCACACTCACAGACACACACACACACACACACTAACAGACACACACACACACTAACAGACACACACACACTAAGACACACACACACTAAGACACACACACACTCACTAAGACACACACTCACTAAGACACACACACTCACTAAGACACACACACTCACTAACAGACACACACTCACTAAGACACACACTCACTAAGACACACACTCACTAACAGACACACACTCATTAACAGACACACACTCACTAACAGACACACACACACTAACAGACACACACTCACTAACAGACACACACACACTCACTAACAGACACACACACACTCACTAACAGACACACACACACACACACTCACTCACATTAACACTTTTCTTTTTTTTTTTTACTTTAACCCCCCCAGCCTCCTTACCTTTGGGAATGCTGGGGGGGGGGGTCATCTTTCACCCTGGTGGTCCAGTGGCTGCTGGGCGGTCGGGCGGTGCTGCTGGGCGGGCGGCGAGGGAGCACTCCCCCTGAGCTCTCTGCTCAGCTCCCTCGCGCGCCGCACAGTGAGGCTGGGAGGCGGAGCCGGAATATGACGTCATATTCCGGCTCCCAGCCTCACTCTGCGGCGCGCGAGGGAGCTGAGCAGACAGCTCAGGGGGAGTGCTCCCTCGCCGCCCTCCCAGCAGCGCCGCCCGACCGCCCAGAAGCAGCCCAGCATGTCTGTTAGCCGCAAGGCTAACAAGACATTTGCCTTGGGCATTTGGGGGGCGGCTTTTTTTGCCGCCCCCTGGAAAATGCCGCCCAAGGCAAATGCCTTGTTTGCCTCGCGGCTAATACGCCCCTGTACCCATGTGTGCATGCACTTGATTGAAATTTTTCTGTAGATGACTGTGATGGATGGCCTGATTTGTTGGGCACAAGCTTGCCGATCCATTTTTGTGTACCTAGGTATCTCTGTATTGTGTACCTGTATTATACATAGAGCAGTGCGTGTGTGTGTGTGTATGTACAGTTGTGGGTCAACAGATGGGGAGGAGAGCAGCTCTCTATGCAGGCATAAAGTATAGTCAGGTGTGAAATGTATTTTGTGGGCTAATTAGGTAAAATGCTGCACTGTGAGTGAGCCAGCAAGTCCATCTACTGCAGTGTTGATGTAACCAGAGATTGCTCTGAAAGGACAGTGGGTCCAATCAAGATAACTTTTTGTTGTCAGGGTGCTTCTCCATTTGTTGTCTCTGGGGAGAGTAGTCCCATTCCTGTGCCCTGGTCTGTATTCCCGTTGGTGAAGTGTAGAGGAGTTAAAGGCATTTAAAAAAATGTACCTCTGGTAGACAGTCCAACCGAACAATGCATTAGTATTGGTTACTAGTTTATGAAAACAAGGAAGGGTCCATCTAAACTCAGCGTTAAAACCCAGATGAATCGGCTATACCTTCTCTGTGTTCAAAAATTCATGGAGCTGCATCACAGGGTTTAGGAGTCCAGAGCACATATTGCGGTATAATATAGGAGCTTACGTGAACACATCAAAATACTATTTGGGTATTATGGGTTATATATTAACAAATTGATGTGTAATATACATATATTACATTAGGATCCAGCATTACTTATACAGTATGTACTAATTGATTATGTTGCCAGAATCTCAGGGAATACTAATCACTGGGGGACCTTGCATTGCGTAGAAACACCAGTCCTAGATGTCAAATAATGTGAATGTTTTAATATTTTCAGATGTTAACACAACCTATATACAGTTATTAACTATCTACAAAACCCTGCAAATGGGGTCCAGTTTTAACTTGAATAGCTTACTGTGAAGAACAAATATTTAGATATTAAAGGGACACTGTGGGCACTATAACTATTTCATCTAATTGAATTGGTTATATTGTCTGGAGTCCTTTGGCGCTGTCCCTCTATTCAAAGATAACAGATTTTCAAGCTGATTAACACTAGATAAGGGTCACTGGCCACCCACAGCCTGGCCCTTACTGGAGGCTACGGCAGAGACTACACATTTCTTTCTAGTGATACCAGATCTTATACCAGCAATGGGTGCTTTGATAGGCTAAAAGCAGACCATTGACGTTATTCGCCAATCATAGTCACCCATTGCAGGCTAATGCTTCTTAATTGACCTCAGAAGCACACAATGGAAGGGCTGCCAGGGGACTCCAGACACAATACCCACTGCAATGAGATGAAGTATTTAAATCCCATAGTTTGTATACCTACCAACATTAAGTAACCTTATGGTAGCATGCTTGGGAACTAGCTCAGCGCTTCTCAGGGTCACATGTTCAATCCCAAGCAAGGTCTACTCATCCCTCCATCCATGCACTTGATTAAAAACAAAACAGGGATGGTGTATACTTATTAACACATTGTCGGTACGAAAGGCCTCTGCTGATCCTTTGCTTAAAAACTATGTATTTTTCATCATACAAAAGCAATATCAAGTATTCATCAATGAATGTTTAAGAAAATGTATCTGACATTTGCTTAGAGTCTTTTGTTGGTTCTTTCTCCAAGTACTCTTTTGACAAAATTCTGACTGTCTCTTTTGCTGATTCCCGTGCTTGCGGGTCTTTATCTCCTTTGGTCTGTCTCAACAACTTGCTTTTCTTCCTCAGGAGTCTTATTTGCCTGCCCTCTTTTAACAAATTCCAAACATTCTCTTTTCCTGAGTTTCCTTTAGTCTCCGCTTGTCTTATCTGTTTCATTTTCTGCTTCCTCAGAAAGTTTCCTCGCCCACCCTCTTTTGACACGTTCCTGACTCTCTCTTTTGTAGTGTTGTACAACTGCATATGTTTATTGTCTCTTTCCGTTTCCCCCTGTTTTGATTGTAACTTTAGAAGCGTGCTCTGCTTGTCCTTGTTCGTGTGTGGGTCTTGAGAATATGATGTGGAAGGGTACTTCCCATTGTATGGAAAGGGGGTATAAAAGTCTGTAACATTATATGATATGACTGGAGCTTTAGTTCTGCCCCTTTTGGAGGTAAGTGCAGAACGAGACTTGATCCTTGTTTGTGCTTCTCCTTGAATGAAGCGGGCAGTAGTGACAGAATTAGTGATATAGTTGAAAGGGGCCTGTTTCTGTACCTCAGCCTTTGGTACCAAACCATACTTTTTACATCTGTAAAAGAGAAGAATATATAGATATTATCAGAGATGTTTTTAAAGTCCAAAATCTGCTGAAGCGTTAGTCAAAAGCAAAATGCATGGACCCCTGATTCAAGGCTGCATCCAGGGCAAACCTCCAGAGACACCCTGCAACCCCTGAACTGTTGTCCCCCTCTCCCCAATGCTGTCTAATGCATTCCATGCAACCAGTGTAAAGGAGTGGGTGCAGAGTGACCATCACCCATAACCCTGCTCCATATGTTTCCTGTTAGTAATAACATACTAAAGGGAGGAGGTGATCTGTTTTGAGTTAAAAAGCAGGGGGGAGAGTGCACACGGTACCTCTGTCGCCAGCTATGAATTTCCCATAGTGTAGAGTGGCTGAGCAGGACCAGAGCACAGAAAATGCCCTGCAAGTTTCATCTTTAAAGCCTGGAAAACACTAGTGCATGTGCCTTTCAGGTGGCTGCTTCAATTACTATATATAAAACACTAAAAGATAAAAGTACTAATATCTTGCCACTGAAGACATCTTCAGCAAAAAAAAGCCCATCCCCCTGACCTTTAGCTCTTCCACCCACCTTCCAACAGCCTACTATGTTAGGGGCGATACCTGTCTGAGTCGATAAGCCTTTACGGAGTCCAACCTAGCTGGGTAGCTGTAGCTGATGACTATATGCCCTGATCTCGGTAACGGTCTTCGCTGGTAGACCTACAACCCCTATTGTGTTTTGTCACACTGTTATATGGAAATTGCAAATAGCTGCAGACTATTTTAACACTATATAAATGCTAATAATAAAATGAAATGCTAATAACAATTTCTGTCACTGCTGCACATTTTTAATATGTTTTCTTCAAATGGATGATTCACTAAGTAACCCATGACCTGGGACAGAGAGGGGTTCTAGATGTGGGATACAGTTAGTTAGCAGAATGGCACTGATATACACAATCATGAGGGATATTATGGGAGTAGGAGGTCTTTGAAATTAAGACTACAATTTATCTTAAAATATTTGTGAATATTTGTGAATGTAGTCCTAAACTAGTACTCTACTACGTGCATCAGTTTAGCACAAGAGTTTGAAAACTCACCCTCCCCACCAGTGCCACTCTGTACACTGTTCCTCGTCCTTCAAAGTGAAGCATGGTGCCTGGAAAATGTTGAAGTACACTTTGCCAACCAATGTGGAGATTGTGTCATTGATAGCATGGAGGCACATTCTGAACCTGAAAATTGACAAGAACAGAAGTTGAGCAGACATGAGTTGCTTATATAAAGATTTGGTAAAATAAGTTTGAGAAACGCAGAGTATGCGATGGGTGCTGAGAGACATTGCAATAACAGACAATGATAATGCACAATTATGTTATGAGTTTTAGCACAATGCAATAATATAATCAGCAGGGCTTAAAATGTCAAGTCCCAGGCTACTAGCCAGGCCATAAAAAATACTCACAACTGCAGGTTTGGAGGGTCCATGGCGCATAGAATTCCTACTCACCAGGGCTAACTTTTTAATTGCCAATGAGCTTTGTAATGAGTATTTTTATAGGAGAAGACAATGAATGGATTACTGAAACATTTTACAACAGACCAACGAAAACTATTACTACTGAAAGGTTGACAATGTGATATCTACATTTTTTTCAAAAGATCTGATATAGCCCAAAGCATTAAATTAGTGATTGCTTCGACGAGCCATGTATAAAGACAATTGACCAAGAGGGAAATTAACACTAGTGCAGAACATATAAAGCATACAAATATTATAGGGGCAACTGCATCCTAACATGTAAATTCACAAGTTCTCAAATACACAGAGTCCCTCTTCTGAAGAGAATTACATAGTTACATAGCTGAAAGATCAATCTTTCTCACATTATTTTTTGCTGATGATCCAAAAGAAAGCAAAGAATCCCAGTCCGAAGCGCTTCCAATTTTGCAACTAATGAGGAAAAATTCCTTCTTGACCCCAGAACAGTCAGATATATCTTAGATCAAGTAACTAGTACCCCACTAATTAAAAATTATATTCCTGAATATTATGTGTTTGCAAGTATTTATCCAATTGCTGTTTAAACATCTGTACAGACTTTCATAAAATCATCTCTTCTGGCAGAAAATGCTACATCCTTATTGTTTTAGCCGTAAAAAAAAAAAACCTTTCCTTTGTCTTTGACTAAATCTCCTTTCTTCTAGTCTAAATGTGTGACCTTGTGTCCTATAGCATTAGAATGGCGCTGAATATTTTTTTTATCGCTATCATATTTCCTCTGAAGCACCGTTATTCAAAACAAAAAGAAATATAAATGTGTTAACCTTTCTTCATAACTAAAATGCTCCATTTCTTTTATTAATTTTGTAGCCCTCCTCTGTACTTTTCAAGTGCCATAATATCCTTCTTTAGAACAGGTGCCCAAAATTGCACAGCATATTCAAGATGGGGTCTTACCAGCGATTTACAAAGAGGCAAAAATATATTTTCATCCCGAGAATTAATGGCTTTATTTATACATGACAAAACCTTACTGGCCTTAGCAACTCCCAAATGACTTTGCACATTGGTGCCTAGTTTGTTTTCTAAAATAATTCCCTAATTCTTCTTGTCTGCTGTCATCCCTAATTCACTATCGTTTAGGGTGTAAGAGTCTTGAAGGAGTCTGCCATATTCAAAGTGTGTGTGAAAGAATGGGGAATTGTTGTATTGTCATTAAAGGGAGATAACAGCTTACCCAAATATTCTCCACAAATAACTATAGAGAGAGTGAACATAATACTGACAGTGGAGCGCTGATAAAATATGCTGACCCTATCATATAATAGGGGAGTTGGATGATAATATTCTCCCTTTTGTAGAGGTGTTTTCAAACAATAATTTCTAAAATAGAGAAATTCAGACAAATAATGGTGCAGTATGTCTATGAAACCTGGATATGATATATGGGAGATATGGGTTAGACTCACATGGTATAGAGCCTTACTAGGATAGGCTCAAGTCTCAAAAGCAGGGGTATGTAAGGTCATACCAAACCTTCTCCAGATTCTTGACCCAGTGGTTCTCAGACATACCCCTGCGTTTGAGACTTGAGCCTATCCTAGTAAGGCTCTATACCATCACCAGCCCAAGAGGGGTTACAGGAAGGCTGGCTCTGCATGGGCCAGCAGGGGAGCTGAAAGTATCTCCCCTGCCCATCTTGGTCCACAGCCATTGAGGCCAACTGGCCGTTTTCGGCAGAACCCACCACCAGCCACCTGAAATCCCAAAACGCCCACTAGTGGGTGGTAGGGACCTGGTTGACTACCCCTGGCATAGAATAAGAACCAGCATACTGTAGCGAATTGAAAACTTTATTGCTAAAAATCAGGCTAAAACAGCAAAGCTGTGATTATAGAATTGTTTCAATTTGAGTATTTTAACCTAAATTTCCGATATAACTTCACTGGAATTCAGATGTTACAAAATAACTTGTGACATTTATGGAGAAGTCTTGCTGGAGCATTGCGAGTGGTTTAATTAATTTTGTTCCAAATTAAAATAAACGTGCACACAGCTGGATCTGCTTTCGTTTCCATTAAAAAAGTGGCAGAATCAGGAATTTGGTATTTTGATGTAGTGCTAAACTCACCTGTGGTCACAATCGCAGTGTGATACTGTGTACAGAAGATAGTTTCGCCATCCATACCGGAACTCAAAGGATTGTATTTGAGGAGTACAGTGGTCATGCTCCCTACAGCATAGATCTGCTCCATGGAACACACCTAGGTATTAAGAAAACAGTACTAACTTTAGTTAAGGTACAAGTTTGGATCACAAAAGAATGAGCATGCACACACCCAGTAGCATTATTCACTAAATTCCTAACTGTAGTAAATTAAAATCTAAATGACAAAATCTAGCCACAATTGCTGACATGTTAACATTTTATAAATCAGCGATAGTTACTGCCTTTTAACTTAAATTTTACAATGCAAATTTAAATTCACCTCAATCCTTTGTTACGTGAATAACCATGTTAGTGTATTCATATACAGCTGCATGTGTGTTGAAGAGAGTATCAGTATTGTTCACTAAAGTGTGAATTGATGTGAGTTCAAATAGATATTTTTGTGAGTGTATTGTTGAGTGTATATATATCACCATAGGTGTGATTTGCTAAGTTATGTGTACCATTAAAGGAATGATCCAAGCACCATAACTGCAACAGTCAAGCCAGTCTAGCGTGGTTCATCAATGTACTTGGGTCCTGCTGGTTGCCTGCACTACAAACGGCTTGACCTCTTACTATGGAAGAGCACTAGGTAATCCTGGCACCATAACCATTGTAGCAGGCTATAGTGGTTATGGTGCTTGGAGTGTTTCTTTAAATATCCACGTTGTTGAATATAATTGTTTATTACTGTTTGTGTTGCTGCTTCTATCCTTGTGTGTTGCTGAGAGTGTAGGTGACTCTCTGGGTGAGTTGCTGAATGTATATTGCTAAGTATATACTGTATACATGATGGTATTTGCTGCTGATTGTAAATGTGTATCACTGTATGTGTACATTATTGAATGGATATGTGTATCACACACAATACAACAAGCAAGACACGTAACTACCCATTTTGCTGAATGCATATATCATTGAGTGTATATGTGAATCATTGTGTGTTTTCCTAAATGCACATGTACATCAGTTTCTATGTTTTGCAGAGAGTGCATGTGTTGTCAATTGTTTGTTGTGTCTCTGTGTGCGTTACTATGTATTGGTTTATCAGTGATGAGTTTGTGTGCAGTGTTTTAGAGTGTATAAGTATTTTACTGTGTGTATGCTTTGTATCCTCACCCAGACTGGTAAAGTTTTCTGCAGCACTTCCAGTTCCACACCACAATGTCCCTGGCATCAGCCAACTCCTCTTGTGTCTGGCATTGGATTTCTTGCCATCCACGCCACCCCAGGCAGCCAAGAGATGCACTCCCATTAGCACACAGAGTCTCCACAACATCCTAAAAAAGCAAGAAAAGGAACGTGGGAAGTGCAAGAAAGAGGCAGCACTATCCCTCAAGATGCATACATCTCTTGCTAATGAGTCAACTTATTATACAACTGCTGTGTCTAATGGTTTTATAGACTGCAGTAAGATGAGGTGATGTGTGATAAATATCTATCCACCCACTAAACCACTCCTACCTCCTGCAATGGTCCTTACACTTTTACTTTCTTCAGTTTCCCTTTTTACATAATTGCGTGTCCTAATATGTTTTGTGGAGACCCCCTACTTGGTAATATTCAAAATGTCTTTAATTTAATAATCAATCTTTAAAAACTATTTTAACCATGGCAGAATATAAAAATATTCAAATAGATTTTCAGCTATCATCTAATCAATAGATGATTTATGAAATAGGTTCCAGACTGTTTGACTCTGGAAATCTGCCCATCTGTCTACTTCATTTGCATCCTATTTTATTTAAATAAAAATGTCTTTGAAATTCTCAAGCAGTCAGAAGACAAAGAAGTACAGGTTGCTTTTGTCTATGTTTACTGGGTGAATGATTTTGAAGTTGGGCTATATGCAAAAAGGGCCTATATAGGACTGAACATATTACCCTGGTCAGTAGAATTTCACCTAGATGCAGAGTATGTATAGCTTTGTATGTATCCCCTTAACTTTCTTGTCTGTTTCTCCTAATTCCCCCTTTAAACTTGTGTGTCTCTTAACCCTTTTGACCTTCTTGTGTATTTCTTAACACACCATCACATAATACATAAACATACACAGTTACGTACACATACATATACCTAGACATACTTACATACATACATACATATAGGTGTATGTTTGTGTGTATGTATCTGGGTGTCAGTGTGTGCGTGTATCTGTGTGTCCTTTTGTGTCAGTGTGTATCTGAGTGTCTGTGTACATAAGTGTGTGTATTTGTGTGTGTGTCAGAGTGATTTATATGCAGAGCCGGCGCTACCCTAAGGCGGCCCAGGCGGCCGCCTTAGGGCGCGCGGGTCCAGGGGGCGCGATCTCCGGTGAACAGAAGGAGGAGGGCGCCATTTGCATCGCTCCCCTCCTGTCTGTCACTGCGGTGCGTGGCTGAGCGGGCGGAACGCTACTTACCCGGTCTGACAGGAAATGCAACGAACTGCTTACTGTCAGACCAGAACAGGAAACCGGATCCTTCGCCGCGGACCTCCAGCTCAGTCACATGGATGGAGGTGCGGAGGGGAGAGGAAGGAGACAATAAAAGGTACAGGAAGGGGGGGGGCAATAAAAGAGGCATGATAGGAGGGGGGACAATAAAAGGAACAGTAGTGTAAGGGTACAATAAAAGGTACAGGAAGGGGGGGACTATGAAAGGTTCAAGAGGGAAGACAATAAAAGGTACAGGAGGGGGAACAATAATAGAAGGCAGAATAGGGGAGTGGGGGACAATAAAAGATACAGGGGACAACAATAAAAGGTACAAGAGGGGAGGGGGACAATAATAAAAGGTAGAATAGGGGAGTGGGGGGACAATAAAAGATACAGGGGACAACAATAAAAGGTACAAGAGGGGAGGGGGACAATAAAAGATACAGGACAGGAGGGGGGAAAGGGTATAGGAGGGTAGGGGTACAATAAAAGGTACAGGAGGGGGGGACTATGACAGGCTCAAGAGGGAAGACAAGAAAAGGTACAGGATGGGGGACAAGAAAAGGCACAGGTAGGGAGGGGAGACTATGAAAGGTTCATGAGTTGAGACAGTAAAAGGAACATTAGGGGGATTATGAAAGATACAGGAGGGGGGACAATGAAAGGTACAGAAAAAGAAGGGGGGACAATAAATGGGACGGGAGGAGGGACATTAAAAAGCACTGGGGCATTGAAAGACACAGGAGGGAAAGGACAACTATGAAAGGGTCAGGAGGGGAGGAGGTGAGACAAAAAAAGGTACAGGAGGGACAACAAAAGGTACAGGAGGGGAGGGGGGGCAATAAAAGGTACGTGAGAATATAAAAAGACACAGGAGGGCTGGGTGGCACAAAGAAACATACAGTGGGGTTGAGGGGGGGCAAACACAAAGGGGCTGGGGGGAGAAAGAGTCGCGCAGAAGGGTGAGGGGCTGGGGGAAAGATGCACAGAGGGACTGTGGGGGAGAACGAAGCACAGAGGGGCTGTGGGGGAGAACGAAGCACAAAGGGGCTAGGGGGAGAAAGAGATGCACAAAGGTACTGGGATAAAAATACACACAAATATGTTGGGGAGAAAGAGCCACACAAAAGGGCAGGGGGACGAAAGACACACAAAAGGGCTGGGGGGAGAAAGAGAAAGGCAAAGGGGCTGGGGGAAGTAAAAAATACACAAGGAGGGTTGTAAGAGACACAGGAGAGATAAAATACAGCAATATATAAAACACTAAAGGGGGTAAGTTAGTCAAAAGGGGGGTAAAAGACACACAGGTGAAGATACATTTTTTTTCGATGGGGAGGGGGGTGGCAAAATTCATCTTCGCCTGTGTAGTCAAAAATCCTTGCACCGGCCCTGTTTATATGTGTGTGTATAGCTATGAGTCATTGTTTGTGTCTGTGTGTGTAACATGTATGTGTATCTGTGTGTCCGTTTGTGTAACTATGTGTGTGTGTAAATGCACGCCTGCATTCAAACCCCAACATGCTTACATTCAATTATATGTATATATATACATACATCTTACACTTTGCATCCACTACACATGCACTAACACACACCATGTCCAATTTACACACACAATGCATTAAAATAAACAAACACACACTGCATTCACAACACACACAGACACCCTGTATCCACTCTACACACACTGCATGCTTGCGGGCAGGCCCGTCGCTACCCGACAGGCAAAACAAGCAACTGCTTGGGGCCCCGAGCTGGCCTGGGGCCCCAAGCAGAGCCGGCAGGGGCATGCGGTCCTGGGGGGCCCGGACTGCTCAGGTCGTCCGGGCACCACATTCAGTGGGTACATACCGGGTCGCAGGGGGCCCGGTATGTACCCACTGGGCCAGCCTCTTCTCCTGGGGGGCCCAGCAGCCGGTCACCTCAGGGCCCCCCAGAGGCTGGCCCTGCTGACACCCGGCGGGCGCGCGAGGGAGCACTCTCCTCTGAGTGCTTCCTCTTCAGCTCCCTCGCGCACCGTACTGATGCCGGAGCCGGAAGATGACGTCATCTTCCGGCTCCGGCATCAGTACGCGGCGCGCGAGGGAGCTGAAGAGGAAGCACTCAGACAGGGAGAGTGCTCCCTCGTGCGCCCGCCGGGTGTCAGGGACAGCCGACAAGGAGGACATTGCAGTGAGTGGGGGAGAGGGAGGGAGAAAATTTGAGTGGGGGGGAGGGGGGAGGGAGAAAATTTGAGTGTGGGGAGGGGGGGAGGGAGAAAATTTGAGTGGGTGGGGGGAGGGAGAAAATTTGAGTGGGTGGGGGGGAGGGAGACAATTTGGGTGGGGGGGAGGGAGACAATTTGGGTGGGGGGGAGGGAGAAAATTTGAGTGGGTGGGGGGGCGAGGTAGAAAATTTGAGTGGGTGGGGGGGCGAGGGAGGAAATTTGAGTGGGTGGGGGGGAGGGAGAAAATTTGAGTGGTTGGGGGGGAGGGAGACAATTTGGGTGGGGGGAGGGAGAAAATTTGAGTGGGTGGGGGGGCGAGGTAGAAAATTTGAGTGGGTGGGGGCGCGAGGGAGGAAATTTGAGTGGGTGGGGGGGAGGGAGAAAATTTGAGTGGGCGGGGGGGAGAAAACTTGAGTGGGTGGGGGGTGAGGGAGAAAACTTGAGTGGGTGGGGGGTGAGGGAGAAAATTTGAGTGGGTGGGGGGCGAGGGAGGAAATTTGAGTGAGTGGGGGGGCGAGGGAGGAAATTTGAGTGGGTGGGGGGGCGAGGGAGGAAATTTGAGTGGGTGGGGGGGCGAGGGAGGAAATTTGAGTGAGTGGGGGGGCGAGGGAGGAAATTTGAGTGGGTGGGGGGGCGAGGGAGGAAATTTGAGTGGGTGGGGGGGAGAGGGAGGAAATTTGAGTGGGTGGGGGGGGCGAAGGGAGGACATTTGAGTGGGTGGGGGGGCGAGGGAGGACATTTGAGTGGGTGGGGGGGAGGAAATTTGAGTGGGTGGGGGGGCGAAGGGAGGACATTTGAGTGGGTGGGGGGCGAGGGAGGACATTTGAGTGGGTGGGGGGGAGAGGGAGGAAATTTTAGTGGGTGGGGGGAGAGGGAGGAAATTTGAGTGGGTGGAGGGGGAGAGGGAGGGAGGAAATTTGAGGGAGTGGGGGGGAGAGGGAGGGAGGAAATTTGAGGGAGTGGGGGGAGAGGGAGGGAGGAAATTTGAGGGAGTGGGGGGGAGAGGGAGGGAGGAAATTTGAGGGAGTGGGGGGAGAGGGAGGGAGGAAATTTGAGGGAGGGGGAGAGGGAGGGAGGAAATTTGAGGGAGTGGGGGGGAGAGGGAGGGAGGAAATTTGAGGGAGTGGGGGGGAGAGGGAGGGAGGAAATTTGAGGGAGGGGGGAGAGGGAGGAAATTTGAGGGAGTGGGGGGGAGAGGGAGGGAAGAAATTTGAGGGAGGGGGGAGAGGGAGGGAGGAAATTTGAGGGAGTGGGGGGGAGAGGGAGGGAGGAAATGTTGGGGGGGAGAGGGAGGGAGGAAATTCGAAGGGGTGAGAGGAAGGAAATTTGAGGGAGGGGAGGGAGAGGTAGGAATTTGAGGGGGGAGAGGAAGGGAGGATATTTGAGGGAGGGGGAGAGGAAGGGAGGACATTTGAGGGAGGGGGAGAGGGAGAGGGAGGGGGGAGAGGAAGGGAGGAAATTTGAGGGAGGGGGAGAGGAAGGAAATTTGAGGGAGGGGGAGAGGGAGGAAATTTGAGGGGGGAGGGAGGAAGGAAACTTGAGGGGGGAGGGAGGAAGGAAATTGGAGGGGGAGAGGAAGGAAATTGGAGGGGAGGGAGGAAGGAAACTTGAGGGGGGAGGGAGGAAGGAAATTGGAGGGGGAGAGGAAGGAAATTGGAGGGGGGAGAGGAAGGAAATTGGAGGGGGGAGAGGAAGGAAATTGAAGGGGGAGGAAGGAAATTGGAGGGGGGAGAAGGAAGGAAATGAGAGGGAGGGGGAGAAGAAGGAAATTGGAGGGGGGGAGAAGGAAGGAAATGAGAGGGAGGGGGAGAAGAAGGAAATTGGAGGGGGGAGAAGGCAATGAGAGGGAGGGGGAGAAGAAGGAAATTGGAGAGGGGGGGAGAAGAAGGAAATTGACGGGGGTAGGGGGAGAGATTGACATCCATCACACACACACACACACAATGCACCCCTTGCACACAGAAAAACACACAATGCATTACACACAGACACACATACACAAGCAATGCATCCCTTACACACAGCAACACACAATGCACCCCTTCCACACACTCAGTGCATCCCTTACAGCAGTGTTTCCCAACCCAGTCCTCAAGGCACACCTACCAGTCCAGGATTTAGGGGTGACCCAGTTGTGTCTAAGGTATTTTTTCTTTTTTTTCTAAAAACACCTTAGACAAAACTGGGTAATCCTTAAATCCTGGACTGGTAGGTGTGCCTTGAGGACTGGGTTGGGAAACACTGCCTTACAGACACACACACTGCATCCCATACATACACAAACTCACCTTGCAGCCCTTACACATACAAACACAGATTCACACAATGCATTCCTTACACACATCAGGACATCCCCCCCCCCACACACACACACCCCTGTGAACAAACTCATTGGTGGAACATGAAGGTGGACCCTGGGACCCAGACCTTGAGCTGTGTAAATGGCCCTCAAAAAATGGAGCTGCTTCCCGTTCTCCCAGAACATTGATTTTTGTGACCACAGTTACAAACCACCTCCAGAGAGCCTGTTCTACACCAGACCAGTGGAGCCAGACAGCAGCTGAAGCCCATCATCATCCTCATCTGGTTGTAAGTAGGCAATCTAGTATATTACTCGTGGCACTAATCTCTAATTTACCTCACATTAAAGGGACACTATAGTCCCCAAAACCACTGCAGCTTAATGTAGTGGTTCTGGTGTCTATAGCCTGTCCCTGCAGGCCTTTTATTGTAAACACGGCGGCACTGCAGCACTGTGTTAGTTAACATGGCAGATCATATGGGTGGGGCACTGTGATGTCACATGGGGGGCGGCAAACTTTAGTTTTGTCTAGGGTGGAAAAAATCCTTGCACCGGCCCTGCAGACACTGCATCCCTGTGGGCGGACTCAGGGGGGGGCGGGGGACGGGGGGCCCAGACCTTGAGCGTGCATGTGGGGGCCTCCATGTCTGTTTTGCTTGGGGCCCCCAAATTCCTTCAAACGGCCCTGCTTGCGGGTGGACTTGTAGGCGAGCTTTGTGGGTGGAAGCCTGCCCTCTGTGTTCCTTTAAATATTCTACCGAGCTCCTGCCTGTCCCCAGGGTGGGAACCACCCACCGCCCCCCACGTGGTATGCTACTGCCCAGGCTTGCAGTGTCAGGTAAGTTTTAAGGCCTGGCTAGAAGTGTAGGACTTTAAAATTTAAACTCAAAATAAATTACTTTCTCTGATTCTCTACATGTAGCAAGATAATAACAGTAAATCTTTTGAAAGATGTGTAGGTAGTCAATTTGTTTGTCTCTTCCTTTCTGAGTAACCTTATCACTAGGCTGCTTCTTGATTGTTCACAATGTAAGACCATGGGCGTTATAATATGGGTGCGTTACAGGACACGTGGCTCAGGCTGCGGAAAAGCAGAGAGACCCACCTCTTCTTTACCATGAACAGGCTGGGACCCACAGAATACTGAGATGATTGTGGGTAGGGCCTCTAAATCTTGTTTGACCATATCTTGTTGAAGGACCTAGTGACCATTGTCTTCTGTTCGGAAATGAAAATGTCTGGCCAAAAACAAACAGGACTGTACTTTTTGGCTAGATATTTCCAGTTATACCTAAGCTGTGTGCCAGACAAATGACAAATGTTAAAAAATGAGGACATATACGGCTAAAGTCAGGTGTATAGTAACCTTAACGGGACACTATAGGCGCCATAACTGTTTCGTCTCTTTGAAATGGTTATAGTGTATTAAGTATCTCTCGCATCCCCTGGCGCTTTCCTTCCATTAGCATTAAACCATTTTTAATGTTTTAATACTAAACAAAAGTTCCTAACAGCTCTGTGCTGCTTGGGATAATAATAATAACAAAGTATTTAACCAGGAAAGGTACATTAAAATTACTCTGGTTTCCAAGTACGTCCTGGGGATGTTACCTTAGCCCAACATCCAGGGGTTGTTAAGCATTACACTGAGCTGTAATAGGCAGCTGTGATTGGCTGAGAGTGTCAACCTATCAAAGTGCCATTGTAGGTATGAATCAGTATGGCTTCAAGGAAGTGTATACTCTATGCCTTAGCTGTACCTCCAGTGAGGGGAGGACTTTGGGATGCCAGGGACCTTCATTCAATGTTAAACTGCTTGAAGATTGGATTATGAATTATAGATGTTTAACTGCTTGAAAAGGGATTAACACTGACTGGAGGGACAGTGCCATAGGACTCCAGGCCCTCGAACCAACTCAGTAAGATGAAATGGTTATAGTGCCTACTGTCCCTTTATAGGAACACGCCAAACACCATGAAATGGGCAAAGCCTCACTGCCATGCTGATCAATTACACATTGTTTGAGCTCTGCGAGAAAAGCTGAATTGTATACCTTTTGAGGACTCTTTGATCACATTTACTGGTATAGCAACTACTGTTGTTACTGTTCCAACTTCGAGGGCTCAACAAGCAAGCATTTTGGAGGGATTTCCAATCACTTTTGGTGAATTTCATTCAGGGAAATCCTGTAGCCTACTTGGTGACATGGGTGCGAGGGACGTGGCTGACCTCTCAACCCTTAGTCACCCTTTAATCAGAAGATCCCTATTTCTTCTCCCACTCGCCTGTGGCACTTTTTGCTTATTAACTGGCTCCATACTGCAAGTATTCTGTTTATTGGTTCAGCCATGACTTACCTAAGATAGCAGTTGAGCATAATGTGGCGGTGCCTGATGAATTTGAAATTCCCTCACGTCATCTTCTATGCAGCATATTCTAGAAGCAGTTGCAGGTGAGACAAGAAGTTGGGGCCAGTACACAGTCCTGATGAGAGCAAACTCAATCTCCTGTCTTGAATAGAATTTAGACTCTGGGTACTGACAAAACATGGATAGAGTAGTGGGCAATGTTCCCAGTGACCATTATTTTTCAGTAGAAAAGCACCGTGCGATTGTTACCCACAACTCTCTCATAAAGGCTGGAGGACAGGAAAAGCATGTTTTTCTCTACATCTTAGCTTCGATTCCCATTTGTGTTTCAATCTGGCTTCTAGATTGTCTGATATAGTGTCTCTGCTCGTCTCATCAGCAGAGGGTCAGGTGGTGGTTGCCCTTGCCTACAAGTTGATCAGCAACAATTAGGAGACTGGTTATGGGTCCTCCTCAACCTCTCTTACCTGTCTCAGTGACAAGCCTCTAGAACTGGCATTTGTTAAATGATCTAGACTGCTCCAAGGACTGGTCTTTTCTGTCACCGCCTCTGCCATTCATATTCGGCTAATCTGTTGAGTCGAAACTTAAAATTTACCTTGACTCATGTAAGCTTGGTATACAAGGTCTGCTTGCATTTACCTCAATGAAAACTGATTGTCTAAAAATTCCCTGTTCCTTTTTGACATGAAAATGATCACTATTTACACATATAAATAACACTGCATTTTCTACAAAAAAAGAAAAGGCAAGTCATCACTACCACCTGTAAGGCAGGTTATATTTTCATAGCTCTGATTGGAATTGCAAGAAACGCGTCAGGTTGTCTATTTTAAAAAGGGTTTACTACGGTCAGAAAATAGATGTGGAGCACGTGTTTCTTGCTCTCTGCACTGTATATACAATTCAGCACTGTCAAATCTGAGTTTTTATAAAGACAGACATGAAAAAATGGAATCTCTTTGATGCACATTAGACAAATCAGGGGGCCACTTTGTCTCATGTAGGACATGTTTATTGCATTGTTAAAGATGGAGGTACAGATGCAGTGCTGTATCAGGTACATGTGTATATATAATATACAGTGGATATATATGTGTGTGTATGTATATATAAATGATGTTCTTTCTTCTCCTGGGTGGTATAAATACCTCATTCTCTGATCCTCTAGCAGAGGCCTAAATAAACCCCCCAAACATGACCATGCCGTATTACAACAGATAGCTGATTAGCTCAATTTAATAATTTCACACAGAAGAAACATTCTCTATTGCTCTTTTTTTCTTTTTGTCACTTGAAGCCTTAATTATAGCAATGCTATTACTGGCTATTTCAGTTATGAAAAACCATAGTAAATAATTATTGTAGGAGCAACAATGTTATTCATTAATCATTGTAAACGCATGCAGGATTTGCAAATTTAAGGCCAGATTTGTTGCACTGGGAATATAGCTGCTTTGAATATTTTTTTCAATATATTTATATGCATAGAGAGAGAAAGCATAGTGTATGTATTTACAGTAACCGGTATATTATTATGGGTGGAGCCTATTTTTATTTATCAACACTAACACGTGTCTATGTGGGAGAACCCTCTGCCCCCAGACACGCAGACACGCAGACATATTTTGGGGTAAAAGTCCAGGGTTCATAATGACACAACTACTTATGACGAGGAACTAAGTGTCACCCGAGGTGTCATAAAGGTCACCTTTCCTAGAACTTAAAAATGGTTCTTATCAAAGCAACATTTTAACTCTTTATGAGCATACAAACTCATTGTGCAATTTGTTAAGAACACATTCATTGGCCACAGTGGAACTAAATATAATTAAACAGTTAAACCCTAAACCACACCAAGAGTATCTACATGGGATGGAAAGTATACTAACAGGTCTGTAATTTTTGTTGTCTTAATTTTGTTCTAACCGCTAGTGACAGGTTTTATAAAAGTTTCCTCTGTAATTCACCTGAATGACAAACACCTGGTATTGAAATAATAACAGCACTTGGGAAAGGTGCATGCACCTGATTTGGTGCCACAAGCAATCTGAAAAGCTTTTTTTTTTTTTTTTTATTCTTAATTTTTCTTTGTGCAGGGAGTAACAAAACGTTTGTCAATGCCACAACAGCATATTCAACAGATATAAACACAGTAGTTGTACATTTGTGGTATGAGAATATCGGCACATTTTTTTAAATGTTATGTTTTAAACAAGCTATGTGCAGTAGATTATGCATGCTTTAAGTAGTTAAGTTGTGAGATCGTAGCAGAGATTTCAACATAGGATAACAGTATGATTAGTTTTACGTGGAGAGGCATCAATGCGAGGAACAGGTTCAATATACTAGGCGGTTAGCATTATACCCAGTTTAAGCATGTTGGGATTTACGTTGGGTAGGGTGCCCGTCAGGCGACGCTGTCTAGGTGTTGTCAGACAGTGAGCGACCATATGCCAGAAAAACATATAAAGTTAAGCTGTGTTTCTATGGTGGGTACATATTTGGTGCTATCAGCAAGATTACATTTTCAAAATAAACAGAACCTCGGTGGAAAGCTCCCTGTAACTGCATCCCTTCCACTCACACATTACCTTTTATGCAGGAGATATCAAATCATAAAATAATATAAGATAACAATATAAATCAGAGGAAGTTGGCAGCTTTAGGGCTGAAAACAAAATTCTAACTTAACACATGCTAGCTGGGGCAGCATCAGAAAGAGGAATAACAATAAACATCCTTAAAAATATGGTACAGAAATGTAAGAGTCCTTAACTGAAGGGCAGGATGTGCTAAAGTCCCATGGTAGCCGTGTAACAATAACCCAGATGATGGCTGATTACTGAGAGGGGGGACCTGAGTCTTGGTTATCCCTCGCCAGTTCTGGGCAGGTCATAGCCCCATGATGTAGTCAGTGTCCAAAAGAGGTGGTTGCTATCTGGTGTAAAGTAAACATGTAGTAAGCTTATTCGATTCAGCTTACTGATTAATTGCTTAAAGTAGTGCTTGGCTACGTGAGTACAAGTGGACTCGCTAATGTTAGATGGCCTCAGTCTGAAGTTCCTGCCATAAGATTCTATATGGTAAAACATACTAGGAACTGGGTGCGTCTAGCCTGACAGTAAAGTTCTCAACATAGCATTAAGGCACGAGTAGATTCAGATTAATGATAAGTAAGCGAGTGAGTTGCAGGTGTGACCCCCTGAGATCCCCTGCATGTGCTAAAATTAAGAATCTAGAACAAAATAAAGGAAGAGTAATCAAAAATTATACTTGTGAGAGTCCAATAGCGGCATATGGAGATCATGTGGCATAGGGTACTTTGCCCGGCAGTGTGCCGCAGTCACTATAGAGTCAGCCTATGCCCCGTCGGGGCTGAGTTCTTTCTCTGAGTTCTTTCTTTCATCTCCTGCCGCCCCACTGGTGAGCGGGAGCTCCGAGTCGCCATCTTCGTCCTTTGTGGAAAGGAAATGTTAAGGTGTGAGGTTCCCGAGTGGGTATGTGGGCCGTTCGGCGGGCAGGGTGCAGACTCATATGAGTGTCTCTTCGGTCGGTGCATTCTCAGGATGTTGCTTTGTAGGCATGGGTGATCTGTCGCTGCTGTTGACGTGGGACCTCTGGGGCGCCGCTTTTTCAATATTGCTCTGTGTGCTGCACTAGTCCCGGGTGTATACTGGAGCTTTGTTTGTAGGCGAGGCGTTTTGGGGCATCTTGCTATGGGTGACTCTTTGATTTTGCTTACTGTGTGTAGGCTGCGCCCGTTCTTAATGTTGTGCCAGGCCCCTGCCATCAAAGTGAGTCGTCTCACTTGCCTGCTTAGCTTCGGGTAAGAGTGCCGTGGGTTCGCTGAGCCCTGCTCTGGGTCGTCCCACAGTGGGCACTGTGATGTGTTTCTCTGTGGGGGTGCTTGCTCTGTGGGCCATGTGAGGGCCTCTAGTTTCTCCCAGAAGGAGTCGAATATATGGTCAAGTCGCAGCTTTGTAACTTTCCATGCTGTGGCTATGGATGCGGCATGGGTGTCGTCCGCCATTTTGTAATCTGCCCTGCTCCCCTCTGGGCCGATAAACAAATTACTTGGCTGTCGCTTATTGTGGGGATCGTGTGGGGGTGGCCCAGGAAGACCCCCGCCGGGCCAGAGGGGGGGAACGTGGGTTGTGGGGCGAGATGTCATCTGTGCCTGGCGGCAGGAGAGCGGCCGTCTCTCCTGTCCCCACCATGTTGGTAGGCCTCTCCCGGGTGGTCGGTACATACCGGAGCGGGTGCCGTTTAGTAGGCATCGTCTTGTGTGCCCCGGTTCTCCCTTTCACCAGGAGGCCTTTTGTTGCCGATTCAGTGGCTTTTTAGGGTATTTTCCACGCTTTTAGAGCCCCAATGTGCTGGAGCCTTCGATGTATGCGTCCTCTCCTCTGAAAAGCTTTTTGTTGTGCATGGCAACAAGAACTCCAAGATTTAAACAGGTACACCTTAAATTGTACCTGCCAGGGTGCATACATTCAACTTCACCTATACTTTGTTTAGCACTTTAAAGGATCACTAAAGTTACACAGGCCACTCCATCTCAATAAAGTGATCTGGCTGCAGTGCTCTTGTCTCTGTAATCCTGCAATGTGAAACATTTCTTTTTTTAAGAAACTGCGCTGGTAAGCAGCGCCAAAGGAGCCTCAGTGCTGGAAAAAAGGTAAGTAAAACGTTTAGTTAATTATTTTATATGGCAACCAGGGATGCCGTGGTACTGTTTTAAAATCGGAACAGGGACACTAAAGCGTCAGAAATATAGGTTTGTATTCTTAAATCTTTAGTGTTCCTTTAAGTGAAGTCACCACCTGTCAATAAATTATCACTGTACAGGGCTCTGACAATGAATTCTATACCGACGATTGAGTGAGAAGGAGATCTCTCCTACAGGAGATTCTCCTTCTGTACATCACACTACTGTGCATGTATTCCTTTACAGGAACAGTAACAGGCATCTCTCCATTAATGCTCCTATGCACTAGGAAATGAAGCCAGCATGACAGGCGAGGCTCCCCCTATTTGTGGTAGGGTTCCTGTGGAGAGCCAACAATTTAGCAGTGTGGCAGTAGTAGGGGTGACAAGAGTGTGACTGCTGTATTTGGGCAACACACATAGACCACTGTGTAGGCATTGACTGTGACTGTGTAGGCATTGCAGGAAAAGTAATTAGGGTTAGGGATGTGCATGGGGAAAATTTTTGATTCGGTTCGGCATTCCAAAATTCGGGACTTTGGTTTGGTTCAGCACTTCGGAACTTCGGCAACTTCGGCATTTTGGAATTTCGGGACTTCTCTTGCAGGCGCTTAGTAGATAACTCCCTAATTCCCCCGGTATTAGGGAGTGATCTACCAAAAGGCTTAAAGACCAAAATTGGTCTTTCAGCCAAATTTACTAATACTAAGTAAAGATTACTTAGTATTAGTAAATTATGCCTCTACTCGCTATAGCGCGAGTAGGGGCATGTCTATTAAAGGACCACTATAGTGCCAGGAAAACATACTCGTTTTACTGGCACTATAGTGCCCTGATGGTGCCCCCACCCTCAGGGTCCCCCTCCCGCCCGGCTCTGGAAAGGGGAAAAGGGGTAAACCGTACCTTTTTCCAGCGCTGGGCGGGGAGCTCTCCTCCTCCTCTCTGCCTCCTCTCCGCCCCGTCGGCTGCTTTCCTATGGACGCTTGCCTGCTCTCACTGTGATTTTCACAGTGAGAATCACGCAAGCGCCTCTAGCGGCTGTCAATGAGACAGCCACTAGAGGATTAGGGGGAAGGCTTAACCAATTTATAAACATAGCAGTTTCTCTGAAACTGCTATGTTTATAAAAAAATTGGGTTAACCCTAGCTGGACCTGTACCCAGACCACTTCATTAAGCTGAAGTGGTCTGGGTGCCTAGAGTGGTCCTTTAAACAGTGAGCAGCCTGTGGCCCCCCTACCGAGCCCCCACCCGTGACGCACGAGTGGGGGCTTTTAAACTGAAGGGTGGACCTATTGCCCCCACCCCTGAGCGGTGGGTGGGGGCCCTAAATTAGAATAAGGGGGGGACCTATTGTCCTCCCCCCTGGACCCCACCCCTGAGCATTGGGTGGGGGCCCTAAATTAGAATAAGGGGGGGGACACCTATTTTCTCGATTAAGTAGTTTGGGTGCAATGGCCCTGCCATTTTAACCCAGCAATGTAAAAACTCAGTCACATGACATTGCAGCTCCTAGTAAAGCATTAAACTCAATGCGCATCAGGTCCCCAATGCTGCTCTATGAGGACGTATGTCAGTGTTTGTTTGTCCGTTTATATGCCTGTGTATCTATGTAACTGTCACTCCAACACACACATTGTCACCACCCCCTTCACCCTGCCACACTCTCAATAACTCTCCCAATCCTGTCACACTCATTCTCCATCACTCTGTCACACTCTCCCCCTTTCACCCTACTATACTCACCTATCACATGAACCCCTCCAATTCTGTCATACTTATTTCCCCACACATTCCACACTCACCCTGTGGGGTGTGAATGAAATACATTGAGGGGCTGGGAAGTGTAAATGTGACACATGGAGGGGCTGGAGGGAAGAGGATATGTATGTGGGGGGGCTCATGGCAATTGTCGCCTCTGTTCCCAATGCTATAGTCTTCCTTTAGTTAACATTTCATTACGTGGGTGAATATAGAATTTATCACTGGGGTAAACTATATTTTGACTACATAAGGAACTGTTCCAGCCCAGTTGACCTGTCATGGCATATTCACTTTAACGCCAATCACCCATCTGCTGGATTTAGTCACTCCAGTAAAGAGTATAACATTCTTCATGGATGAGTCATTATTATTAATATTGTTTTAATTTCCTATCACGTTTTGTAATTTATATTAAACTGACTGGAGGGCTGGTTTTGAGTACATGTTCTCACGTGGATTCTGAAAGCAGATCTCCTGAATGTTTCTCACGCTGTTTCCCCAGTCAGTGCTTTAAACAATATAGAGTATTCATTAAGCTCCAAACTGTCCTCAGTATTGCAAGTCAAGGCGCATCACCACATCTAACCAAACATTGCAAATCTAGTATTCATTTAACACATTTTGTGAAAATATATGGAGACCTATTTAATACCTGTAGCCCAGGAAATAGTCTATATTTCATAGGATTAGTGATGTCCCGAACGGTTAGCTGGCGAATAGTTCCTGGCGAACATAGCTTGTTCGCCACGGATGGCGAACATATGCGATGTTCGGTCCGCCCCCTATTCGTCATCATTGAGTAAACTTTGACCCTGCACCTCACAGTCAGCAGACACATTCCAGCCAATCAGCAGCAGACCCTCCCACCTCCTAGACAGCATACAATTTAGATTCATTGTGAAGCTTTTTTTTTTTTGTGTTTGTGTTTATTATACATTATCCTCCATAGCCAGTAACCTGTGTTTATTATACATTATCCCCCATAGCCAGTAACCTGTGTTTATTATACATTATTTCCCCATAGCCAGTAACCTGTGTTTATTATACATTATCCCCCATAGCCAGTAACCTGTGTTTATTATACATTATCCTCCCATAGCCAGTAACCTGTGTTTATTATACATTATCCTCCCCATAGCCAGTAACCTGTGTTTATTATACATTATCCCCATAGCCAGTAACCTGTGTTTATTATACATTATCCCCCCCATAGCCAGTAACCTGTGTTTATTATACATTATCCCCCCCATAGCCAGTAACCTGTGTTTATTATACATTATCCCTCCCATAGCCAGTAACCTGTGTTTATTATACATTATCCCTCCAATAGCCAGTAACCTGTGTTTATTATACATTATCCTCCCATAGCCAGTAACCTGTGCTTATTATACATTATCCCCCCATAGCCAGTAACCTGTGTTTATTATACATTATCCTCCCATAGCCAGTAACCTGTGTTTATTATACATTATTCCCCCCATAGCCAGTCACCTGTGTTTATTATACATTATCCTCCCATAGCCAGTAACCTGTGTTTATTATACATTATCCCCCCATAGCCAGTAACCTGTGTTTATTATACATTATCCCCCCCATAGCCAGTAACCTGTGTTTATTATACATTATCCCCATAGCCAGTAACCTGTGTTTATTATACATTATCCCCCCCATAGCCAGTAACCTGTGTTTATTATACATTATCCCCCCATAGCCAGTAACCTGTGTTTATTATACATTATCCCTCCCATAGCCAGTAACCTGTGTTTATTATACATTATCCCTCCAATAGCCAGTAACCTGTGTTTATTATACATTATCCTCTCATAGCCAGTAACCTGTGCTTATTATACATTATCCCCCCCATAGCCAGTAACCTGTGTTTATTATACATTATCCTCCCATAGCCAGTAACCTGTGTTTATTATACATTATCCCTCCCATAGCCAGTAACCTGTGTGTATTATACATTATTCCCCCCAATTTTTGTATTACTCAGCCTTGCTTCCTTGAGCCTCTGGCAAAAATCTCTAATGAGACAGAAAGGGGTATTTTTTATATACACCCCTATATATTATTAACCCTTAATAGGGAACACATGGGATGGGCGGCTGCATTGTAACAAGGCTGAGTAATACAAAAATTGGATACAAATGCAGAAAGAAAAGTCCTGCGCTCAACTCCCATCACTACTGGGCGGCTGCAATGACTACAGTACACACATGTACTGTAGTCATTGCAGCCGCCCATGTACTGTAGTCATTGCAGCCGCCCAGTAGTGATGGGAGTTGAGCGCAGGACTTTTCTTTCTGCATTTGTATCCAATTTTTGTATTACTCAGCCTTGTTACAATGCAGCCGCCCATCCTATGTGTTCCCTATTAAGGGTTAATAATATATAGGGGTGTATATAAAAAATACCCCTTTCTGTCTCATTAGAGATTTTTGCCAGAGGCTCAAGGAAGCAAGTTGAATGGTTAGAGTTAGGACCCACCTAGGGGTGTCTGCCTTGATGTGGCAGGTGGGCTCAACCTCTTATGGCCATTGGAGGTAACTAAAAGACCTCCATTTGTTTTAAAAATACATAGGGATAAAGGAGAGAGCGCAAGTAACATGCTTTTCTTTGGTTTTTACTATGTATTGGGGCTGATGTGTACTGTAGTCATTGCAGCCGCCCAGTAGTGATGGGAGTTGAGCGCAGGACTTTTCTTTCTGCATTTGTATCCAATTTTTGTATTACTCAGCCTTGTTACAATGCAGCCGCCCATCCCATGTGTTCCCTATTAAGGGTTAATAATGTATAGGGGAGGGGCGGGGCCTGACCGCCGGTCGGATCAGACGTGCCTCGTCTGAGCTCCTGCTTCTGAGCTGCAATATCGGAGCCAACTGCGGGCCACAAACAGAATCCGACCCGAAAATGCGATTACAGCACTGTTCAGGCGATGGGGATTCCGATGATACCCGAAAACGGCACCAAAGTAACCCGGTATAGGCCTGAGGCCTGCAAGCTTGAGCCTGGGTGAGACGGCCGCTCGCCCGGTTCTCTGACCGGCGCTCTGCCACCCCCCCCCCCCCCCCCCTGGACCGGGGGGGTCATCCCGGTCCCCACGGGCTACCATCACTACCGCCCGCCACTACATGCCGGGACACCTCCACCCCGGTTCCGCCGAGCATTGCGGTCCGGTCAGCGAGCCCCAAGATGGCCGACCAACACCTAACACACACAAAGTATGGCGAGGACACAGAGCAGCACTCAAGCAAACTGCCGCACTCCCACGACTGGATACCTAGTCTGCGGCCATCTGGAGGGAGCTGGCGGGGTCGAGAGCCTCGAGAGAGCACTTACCAGGTACACACCCCAAGCCACGAGGTACTGCTCCCCGGCCGCGCGATTCACATCATGGCGGCGGAGAAGGAGAGGATCAGTGCCGAACCTCAATATGGCGCCGAAGACACCTAATAGACTGACCAGAGCGACACACAGGCTAAGAGCCCCAACCTACCGGAGCATGTCGTGGCAAGATGACAGGCAGCGGGCCCCTGAACTCAGAGACTGTGCTGTGTCCCCTGCATGGGCTGAGTCTGTCCCTGAGACTGATCAGCGTGGGGTAAACCCTAAGTAACTCACCGCAGCAGGCCACCCACGAGACTGTAATGTTATGTGCCAATATTTCATAGCCTGTGGGGTTACTGATCCGCACAGCTTGCCTAAACCACCTGCATCATTAACTAGCACACTGTACTCACCTATATACCTTACCAGCGTGATAATTGCATTCAATTTCATTACACTATACTACTGATAAGTATGCAGATTTATAATGCTCACAAATAATTCCATCTTATATAGTTGCACTGTTTAATTATTCAGTTAAAGCCTTGAATAACGGTCAGACCTGACCAGATGGCACCCACCTCCCCTATTACTGTGATCTTGGTCAATCATAAGCATTGTTTAATTTGCTGTGACAGTGTGCAACCTGGTATGTCATGGGGTGTCTAGTCTATAGCTGCTGGCCATTGGGTGCTCTCACTTCTTTCGTTTGCTCTTACTCTAACAATATAGTTGGCTAAGCGAGTTAAAATTATTAGAAATGTACAAATTCCCATTCTCTCACTGCATAGGCAAAAAGCGAGATTTCACACCAATAACTCGATTGGTGGAATACTCTTGTATGTACGTTCTCTGCACGAGCCATGTTTTTCCTCCTTTGTCCCTCACCTACCTGTTTCTGCATGGCATGTGCATTATGCTAACATCTTGAAACTAAACGTCAACCTAAACTATCGTAATACTATAATAACTATAAAATGTGCCTGTATAACGTATGCCATGACTTGTACTACCTATGTTTGCCTATTTTACTGGATGTCGCTGTTGTGGCGCATACCGGCTACCTGTTTATTCTGTGCACACCCAAAATAAAGAATTAAAAAAAAAAAATAATAATAATAATGTATAGGGGTGTATATAAAAAATACCCCTTTCTGTCTCATTAGAGATTTTTGCCAGAGGCTCAAGGAAGCAAGGTGAATGGTTAGAGTTAGGACCCACCTAGGGGGATCTGCCTTGATGTGGCAGGTGGTCTCAACCTCTCATGGCCATTGGAGGTAACTAAAAGACCTCCATTTGTTTTAAAAAATACATAGGGATAAAGGAGAGAGCGCAAGTAACATGTTTTTCTTTGGTTTTTACTATGTATTGGGGCTGATGTGTACTGTAGTCATTGCAGCCGCCCAGTAGTGATGGGAGTTGAGCGCAGGACTTTTCTTTCTGCATAAGTATTTTAACTGGGCACTAGTTCTAGGTGGGATAAAGTGGTATAGCGGATGGATGAGTAGTTTGGTTCGTTTTAGAGGTTTGTAGAGAAAGTATATAGTGATCATGATTTTTAGCGATATCCAATATTTTTAAGGTGGTCTCAAACAAACATAAAATGCCATATAAAATTTATGGGAATATCGAGTAGTCATGTACAGTAAATCAGAGAGGGCTCAGAATATCGAACCATCGATCGGTAACTTGGATGAAGTAGGGGGTCTATCTGTTTTATTAAATACGCTGTAATATGCTTTTAATGGGATAGGGCGTTAGGAAAGGTGTGTGATTGGGATAAGTGGTTGTGGCTGTATTTACCTTATCCTGGGACCGACCTGGCTCCTAAGCTTGAGCCGCGTGTGGCTGGATCACTCCTGCCTCCACACGAGCTGCATGCGGCTTGATCTCCTCTTCTGACTTCGCTGCGTGCACTGACCGCTGTGATCGGTCACGTGGCCCGCCTGGCACTAGGAGCACGGCTCGAGTCACGAGCTTGCTCTTAAAGTGGCAGTGGGAGCCAAAAGTTGATTCAGGCTCCCATTGGCCCACGTCATTCCAGCACCCCCACACACAAACGTTTTGGGGGCGTAGGCATGACGTGGGCCAATCAAATGTTAAAGGATATTTAAACTTCCCTAGCCCTATCCACTTTGTCCTATCGTGGTTTCTGTGTCAGTACCCTTTAGTGCGTTCCTTGATCTATTTTGGTATTGACCATGGCTTTGTTCTTGACTCAGAATTTATCTTTAACCCTTTCCTGTCTTGTTTACCCGTGACTGATTACCATCTACCTGACTCTGGCTTGTTATCGTTTTCGTAGTCTCTCTGTTACCGTGACCTCGTCTCGTTTCTGATTACGCTTTATCTCTGTCTGACGTTTAGTCTGGCCATTCTAAGTCCAGGTAATAAGTTATATCCTAGTATTGTCCCTTGCTATCCTAAACTATGCGTGTTGGGGTATTACATCATGACATTATGATAGGACCATGGGCCCTGCAGGTTTAGGACAGCAAATGGCCTCCTATGAGGCAAGATTTTAAGAACAGGATCACCGTATGGACCAGATTGCCCAGGCCCATCAGACACTTTTGTCCAGAAATGCTTATTTGGCCCCTGAGACACTGGTATGCGTACCATCTCAACCCGTACCTCCCATTCCAGAGGCATCTATCCTGACTAGAATACTAATGAATTTGACTAATGATTAACCTTTGTGCCAGGACATTGAGTGTATATATATAGGAGCTTTAAGACATTTTCTGCATTTACATTGTGATTTCCAATGAGTTATATATTTATGAATTTGATTGAGGTTCGACCTTTATGCAGAGCTTTGTAAGTGTAAATATATGAATTTTGAGGCAGTTTCTGCACTATCCCAGTAACTTTCGATTAATAAATTTCAAAAGATTGATTTTGAGACTATCTCTTTATATCAAGTGCAAGCATAACCTTGTGTAAATATATGAATTTTGAGGAAGTTTCTGCACTGCTATAGCAATTCTCAATCAATGAATTCCGAGGATTGATTTCTAGGCTATATACATTTTCTTATGTATATCAGGTACATGATTGATTTCTAAACCATATCTCTTGGCATCAAGTGGATGCAGAGCTTTTTTTGTGTGTAAATATATGAATTTTTGAGGCAGTTTCTGCTCTGTTACAATAATGTTCTATCAATGAATTACAAAGGATCAATTCGGATAAATTTTCAAACTAAAATTGAGATCATCAGAACTCTATATGTACATAGTTCTAACTTGGATTGCAAATATATATTCCATTAAATGATTTTTTGTACACTAAATCATACTTAATTATTGATTTACTTGTGATACTATATTTAGAGTGCGGTATTTTTATTTGATTTTTTGGATTTGTCGTTTGAGAGGTTATAGTAGAGGAAATACCTCTAAAATACCAGCACCACCGTGTAATCGAGTGCAAACACTACCCAGCTTTTTTGTATCCTGACTAGAGATGTCCCGAATAGTTCGCTGGCGAATAGTTCCTGGCGAACATAGCTTGTTCGCGTTCGCCACGGATGGCGAACATATGCGATGTTCGGTCCGCCCCCTAATCGTCATCATTGAGTAAACTTTGACCCTGTACCTCACAGTCAGCAGACACATTCCAGCCAATCAGCAGCAGACCCTCCCTCCCAGACCGTCCCACCTTCTGGACAGCATCCATTTTAGATTCATTCGGAAGCTGCATTCTTTTTTTTTTTGTATAATTTTTATTTTTTTTAGACAGAAGTGTGTTATATCTGAGCATGCTAGGCTGAATGTGCGTATATCATGGCTAGTTGCACTGAGGGTATGAGTATATAGCAGTACATTGTTGTGAAAGATGGCTGTCATGTTTAGGGTGTGCATTTCTGTTTGTGCCTCCGGTCCCGTCTTCGACGCCTTTTGCGATGGTGGATTTTAATGGGGACAGCTTCGCTTAGCTGTGGTGGAGCTTGTTGGGGCTGTGGTGGAGTTTGTTGGGGCTTCCTGCTTGTTATTTGCTTCCAAAATTGATTAAAGAGTCTGTCCAGCTTAGACTCAATATCCTGCCATGCTTTGCTGGTACCAGGAGGACACGCGGCTGCCGCCATATTGGGAGAGTCGCAGATGAGTATGTCAGCTTGGGCGGCTGTGCTCTGTGCGTCCATTAGCTCCAGACAGCCTCTCAGGGGTGGACCGGATAACCCCCACCGGTCCGAGGGGGGAGGTAACGGAGCTCCTGCCGGGAAGTAGCTGCTCCTGGGCATCCCAGTATCGGGAGATCGGCCGCCTCTCCCACCCGGTGAGCACCAGGCCACACTTGCCACGCGGAGGTAAGTAAGACTCTGTCGAGTTGCTGACCACTATTAAGCATGTCGGGTCGGTCAGGTAGGAGCAACATTGCTGGGTCATCCCCTTCTGGGGTGAAATTCGCTTGTTGAGAGCTGCTTAAAGTGAGATATTGAGGGAGCTCACACAAAGTGTGTCTTTCCTCCATGACAGCTAGGCCCCGCCCCCCGGAAGCTGCATTCTTAGTGAGAGGAGGGACAGTGTAGCTGCTGCTGATTTAATAGGGAAATCGATAGCTAGGCTAGTGTATTCAGTGTCCACTACAGTCCTGAAGGACTCATCTGATCTCTGCTGTAAGGACAGCACAGTTGCCTGCCTGCCAGCATGTGTGTCAGGCTCACTGCGTATACTGTGCCCACTTGCCCAATGCCACCACTCATATCCGGTGTCACAATCGCTTGCATTTAAAAAAACCAAAACTTTTTCGACTGTAATATAATAGCAGTCAGTTTCCTTCATGAGTGTGCGTTTCAGGGCCTGCCCAGTGCCACCACTCACTCACTGGTGTCACAATAGCTTGCATTTAAAAAAAACAAAACTTTTTTGACTGTAATATAATAGCAGTCAGTTTCCTTCACACGTGTGCGTTTCAGGGCCTGCCAGGGCACAGTGTCACACCAGTGCAACTCATATCTGGTGTAACAGTAGTGTACATTAAAAAAAAAAAATACAGGGGGCTTGTTGTCACCTTTCGGGGACCCTTGGTGTTGTACGTGGCTATGTGGAGGAAGAGACCTTCAATGACATCAGTGAGGACAAGGAACGGGACATGGCTAGCTTGGTATCCAACCTTGTGCAAATGGGGAGTTTGCGGTTGTGCAAATGGACTGTTTGCGGTTGTTTGCAGTGCGTTAAACGGGGAGTTTGGTCGGTCACTGTGAAGTGGGCGTAACCCTTACACTATCTGATGTTTTAAAGCACGTTATTCCAAACAATTTAGGAATGTTTAGGTTAATGTTAGTCCCCTTGAAACAACTTTTCCATCACTATTGTGGCCAGAAAGAGTCCTTGTGGGTTTTAAAATTCGCCTACCTATTGAAGTCTATGGCGGTTCGCCCGGTTCGCCCATTCGTGAACATTTGCGGAAGTTCGCATTCGCTGTTCACGAACGGAAAATTTTATGTTCGCAACATCACTACATAGGATATATGCAGGGCCGACGTGAACCCACTGGCGGATCCGGGGAGGGGGGGCAATGGGCCCCCGAGGCTCTCCCCTGTCACTAATGCAGGTCTGGCACTGTCCAAGCGCCAGCCCTGCAATGCGCCTTCACGGACCGCAGGCACCATGCTGGCAGCCAGCAGGCGAGGGAGGGAGAGAGGACCCGGGAGCTCAGTCTGCAGCTCCTCCGGGTGCTTCTTTCGCGAGCATGGAGCGTTGCCGCAGTTACCATGGCAACGCTCTGGATCTTGCGAGAGTGAACTCTAGCCCTGGAGGAGCAATGTGTGCTTCATTTCCGGTGGTCAGAGAAATTTCCCCACAATACTTACCTTTCCTCCGTGTTCCTGTGATGCTTCCTTTCACTTTTCCCGAACGTCCTGTCACTTAGACAGAACGCCGGCGAAACTAACAAATTGCGTCCTAACAGAATGAGAACAGTTTGTTCATCCATGTTAGGATGCAATTCGGGACTTTGTTCGGATTGGAATTTCATTAGTAGATAATTCCCACGGTCTTTCAGCCACATTTACTAATACTAAGTAAAAATTACTTCGTATTGGTAAATAATAGCCAGTGGCTGCTCACTGTTAAAAGACAAAAAACAAACCCGAACACCCCTGCGTGTTGCGCAAGTGGGGGCTATTAAACTGAAGGGGGGACCTAGAACTCCCCTGGCCCCTACCCCTGTGTGGCGGGTGGGGGCCCTAAATGAGAGTGTGGGGGGATCCTATTGTCCTCCCCCCGGCCTCCACCCCTGAGCGGCAGATGGGGGCCATATAAACAATGAGGGGGGGACCTATTGTCCTCACCCCCGACCCCCACCCCTGAGTGGTGGGTGGGGGCAATAAAAAAAACAATGAAGGGGAGGGACCTATTGTCCTCCCCCCAGCCCCCGCCCCTGAGCGGCGGGTTAGGGCCATAAACACAATGAGGGGGGCATATTGTCCTTCCCCCGGCCCCCCACCCCTAAATGGCGGGTGGGGGCCATAAAATAAATGAGGGGGCCTATTGTCCTCCCCCGGCCTCCTCCCCTGAGCGCCGGGTGGGGGCCCTAAATGAGAATGGGGGGAACCTATTGTCCTACCCCCAGCCCCTACCCCTGAGCCGTGGGTGGGGGCCATAAATAACAATAATGGGGGGGACCTACTATCCTCCACACCGGCCCCCACCCCTGAGTGGTGGGTGGGGGCCCTAAATGAAAATGTCCACCCACCCAAGGTGACTAGGGGTCCCCAAGCCCCTAGTCACCCTCCCCCCAAAACAAAAATTATTAAACCCCCTACCTACCCCCCTCACCCTAGAAATAGTGAGGGGGAATAAAAGAAAAAAAATAACTTACCATTTGATGTCTTCTTTTTTCTAAAGAAGGGGCCCCCTCATTGTTTGTATGGCCCCTTAGACCCCCATAGAGTGAGGGAGGACATAGGGGGCTTAGGAAGTGGCGGGGAGCACTGTTCCCTGCAGCTTCTATTTTTACATTTTACAAGGAGGGAGCTGCTCCCTCCTTGTAATAAACTGAACGAACAAACGAACACCTATATTCGTTTTTTGTTTGTCTGACATTTTTATTCATTCATTCGTCTTTCTGACGAATGAATGGATGAAATTTCCATTTGCATGCCCAAGTGTTTACCTGGGCATGTGCGGGAATTTCACAGTGCTATCTAATGTGGGCAGATGACGTTTCCCACAGGGCCTTCATCTACCCACACAAAGATGGCGGCGCCCTGAATATAGGTTGAGGCAGAAAATAAAGTTTAAAAACTAGGTAATATGGGGGGTTCAGGGGCATTTGGGGGTGACTAGGGAGTCACTTAGATGTAGTGGAGTCAGGAGGGGGGTTAAAAAAACAGGATTCAGCCACAACAGTGCTGCTTTAAGTATGGAAACTTAAGAGGGATATAGGGAAACAAAACGTGTGTGGACTGGCTGACAATGAAATTAGTTAAGGTAAAGCTGGCTTTGTGCTCAGGGTGCAATCTAAATAGTATGTCCTTAGTTGGCCAGCCTGCATGATTAGCAGGCAGTTTGGCATGCGTCATGCGTGCACGAAAGGCTGATAATCTAATTCTTCGGGCAGACATGCCCCCTCTTTAGGCGTGTTCTCCCCTTTGGGCGGGTCTGGATACGTATTTTTTTTTAGACATTCTTTATTTATTAAAGATTTTTCAAATAGGGGAAGGGTACAGAAAAAAGGAAAGGGAGGGGAAGAGCGGGGGTAACAAATATCCAGTTACAAAGAATGACATATATATATATATGAACAGTGTATCGAGCCCAGCGTTAATACAAAGTTGAGTACAACGTTTCACCTGTGACCACGTCACAACCAGTGTACAGCATGTCCGCCTAGGCGGGTTGCGGTTGGTGGTGTGGGGCAGTTTCCATAGACGTAAAATGTATTACAGGCACGTCCACAGTTGTTAGGTGGGTCAGAGGTATGTGTCGATATTCAGTGGGGTGCAATTTCTCCGTAAAAGGGAGGGGTGGGGGGGAGGCATGTTCTCGACCTACGAAGAGCTCCTGGAACCTCGATCTAACAATCTAGCGGGTTGACGCGTTTCGTCGGTGGGCATGTCCGGTGATTCACTGGTTGGTTGGGTAGTGGAGGGGGTGACTGGGTCTGGGATCTTCCCTACGTCATAGAGATAGGGATAGCAAGGGAGGGTATCAGGCGTCTCCTGGGAGGCCAGGAATACGGGATCAGGCCCGTCCCCGTGCGGTGTAGGACGTCCAGGGGTTGGATACGTATTTTGTGTCAGTGGCCCACCCTTTTACCCTGTCCACCCACATCCTGATGAAATTGAAATTGAGAGATTAGCATAGGGTATGTGTTTTCCTATAGCTATTTCCTGTGAATTTCCCTCAAGCACCACCTCTGCCAGATACATGACGTTTGGGAGGTATGACTGTTTTAGTGTTTTCTGTTGATAAAATTCTGTAATTAGGCCCATCAAAATTGTCAGCACCAGACCCAATGGGCTCTTAATCTGGCCAAGGGAGGATGCAAAAGAGCAAGGCAGAAATTATCTATATTTTCTATGATTTCAAAGCTCCCCCTGTGCCCAGTAATCAGGGCCGGCGCATCCGCTAGGCGAACTAGGCATTCGTCTACACTGGGATGTTTCCTGCTGGGTTGCCCCTGTCTTGGGCCACAGCACAGGGTGATCGGCTCTTGACCTCCCCCCACCCCGACCACCCCAGCGCCGGGCCAATCCTCCAGGCGTCTGAAGGTGGGGGCACCCATAGGAGCCCTGTCACAGGGGGCTCAGGATGTGGCCATTTGGCCACCTTAGGGTGCCCCCAAAGCTGTGCTAGGTAAGGCAGAGCAGGCACCTGCTTACCTTGATGGCAGATGCCTGCTCTGCCAGCAAATGCCAGTGACCGGGGAAGAGAGGGAAGGAGAAGGTAGGGGGTAAGGGAGGCTGTTCTTGCAGCTTCTCACTCCTTCTGACTCCTCCTTCGCACACACTCTGTAATGCCAGGAGCCGGAATATGACGTAATTCCGGCCCTGGTATACTAAACAGCGCGCTGGAGGAGTGAGGAGCTGCCCCACACTGGACCCCAGGGATAGGCCTCAAAAAATTAATTGTGTGAGTCTGTGTGTTAATGAGTATGTGAGTGTTTGACTGTCAGTGAGTGTGTGTCTGTATGTGTGTCTGCCTGTATGTCTGTGACTGTCAGTGAGTGAGTGTATGTATGTATATCAGTTAATGTCTGTGTGTGTGTGTGTGTGTGTGTGTGTGTGTGTGTGTCTGTCAGTGAGTGAGTGTGTATGTGTGTGTGTCTGTCAGTGAGTGAGTGTATGTCTGTCAGTAAGTGTCTGTCAGTGAGTGAGTGTATGTCTGTCCGTGAGTTTCTGTGTGTGTGTGTGTGTGTGTCAGTGAGTGAATGTGTCTGCCAGTGTGTGTGCTCGTCTGTGCTAGTCTGATTATAAATCCAATTCACCAAATGCATTGAATATATCATTTATCACAGTGATAAATGATGTATTCAATGTACAATGTATGTAATAGGCAGTGTGTGTATGGATGTAGGTATCAGACAGTATGTGTGTGGATGCATGTATTAGGCAGTATGTTTATTTATAGTATTAGGCAGTATGTGTGTATGGATGCATGTATTAGGCAGTATGTGTGTATATGGATGTACACATTATTCAGTTTGTGTGTATGGATGCATCTATTAGGCAGTATTTGTGTATAGATGTAGGTATTAAGACGTATGTGTAAATGGATGCATGTATTAGGCAGTGTATGGATGCAGGTATTAGGCAGTGTGTATTTATGGATGTACGCATTAAGCAGTATGTGTGTATTAGACAGACCTAACTGGAAACCATACGGCATATGCTGAGAAGAGCAGGTAATTTTTTTTTTTAATTATTAAAATAAATCTAATATGAGAGTTATTATACAGTTATAATTAAAATTAATGTACTCCCATTGAAAATCAGGTTTACATTGTTAATATTTACAGACATTCAGCTGTTTGCAATGAACAAATAAAACAAAAGCATGTGTGCTTGAGCTGGATACATAACTGGCTATGGGTTTGTTGAGTGTCACATTTGACTGCATGTTAGAAACATTGCAAAGTCAATAGATTGGTTCACAAAGTTAAGAGAGGAGATCTTCATCCTTCACAAACAAGGAACAGGATACAAAAAGATAGTGAAAGCACTGAATGTTCCTAAAGACACTGTTGGAAGACATAGTTGTCAAATTCAAAGTTGAAGGAACAATCGTTACACTACCTGGACGTGGCAGATAAAGGAAGCTATCAATGACTGCAGACAGATTTCTGACAAGGCAAGTTGTGAAAAACTCTTGAGTGACTGCAAAAAAACCTGCAGCAAGACTTTGACAGAACAGAACACAGAAGGTTTCCATGCCAGAATTCTAAGAAGTACACCACTACTGACCCAAGAGCACATGAAAAGTCAGCTCCAATATGCTTAAAACCATATAAATAAGCCACAGAAGTATTGGGATTCTGTTCTTTGAAACAATGACACAAAACTTGAACTTTTCAGCCCAATGGATCCGTGGTATGTCTGGAGGAAGAAGAATGAAGCATACATTGAAAAGAACACTCTACGTACAGTTTAGCATGGTGGTGGCTCGTTGATGCTCTGTTTTCCATCCTCTGGCACTAGAAACCTGCAGCATGTGGAAGGCAAGATGGATTAATTGAAGCATCAGGAATTCTTAGGAGAAAACGCCTTGCCGTCTGTGAGGAAGCGGAAGCTTGGGCATCATTGGACCATCCAATAAGACAATGATCCCAAACATACCTCAAATTACACCAAGGCTTGGTTGCAGAAGTCCTTGAAAATTCTACAGTGGCCATCATAGTCACCTGACTTAAACCCATAGAAAATCTCTAGAGGGATTTGAAGAAGGTGATTGCAGCACACAAATCCACGAATATTCGTGAACTGGAGGCCATTGCTCATGAGTAATGGACTATGATTCCTCTGAAACGCTGCCCGAAGCTGGTGTCTGGCTATGCATCTCGTTTGCTGCAGGTCATAACAGCTCATAACAGCAAAAGGGTGCCCTACTAAGTACTAAAGATGCTTGTCATGAATGTGTTGAATAATTCTGAGACTGGAAAAACCATTATAAGTTGAATTTTTAGTTGAATTTGGGGAAACAACTTGAAACATTCATTATGTTGAGCTATTGCAGTTGTTTTTGTTTGATTTGTTCATTTCAAACAGCTTAAAGTCTGTAAATGTTGACAATAAACCTGATTTTTAATGGGGGTTGAATAATTTTGATTACAACTGTATATAATAAATAGTACTCCCCACCTCCCTTTTCTTACCTCTGTCAACGGAGGGGGACATTGGGTTACCTCATGGTCTGTTGGTATTTGGAGGCTACTGACTACACTCTGCCGGGTACCCATAGTGTTAATGCGAGCCCCAGCATTGGCAATGCTCTGACAGCCAGGGCTCACGAGAGAGAGGGAAAACCCAGTGGTGGGAAAGAAAGACTGCCTCCTGGATTGCCACTCCAGTGGAAAAAGCCTGCAATGGCGCAGGCAGGGAGATCTTCAATTGGCCACATAGCTGTACTGCTTGAAACCTCTGGTGGCGGCCCTGGGCACAGCACAGTCATCATAGAAGTCCCCACTACCCACCAGGGAGAGGATCAACTCCAGCTTTTCCAAAACCAATTAGGGAGGCTGGGTGGACCTACAATAAAAGAAAAAATAATAATTTATTTTTCTTTTTGGATGGGTTAGGCACGCTTCCCAAATTATGTGTCTAAAGGTGCATTAAAATTAAATCAAGCTCTGTTTGTGGATGTGGGAATCACAATTATGTGGCTCTCACACAGACATCCTGCAGGGGTATAAAGTGTGAGGAGTAATTCATAGGTGATATAGAAGAAATTAGCAATTTCAGCCTTCTAGCTATCAAACCAAACATAATTATTAAACTGCTCTACACCATTCTTTCTACTTTTATTTTTGCAATAGTAACTTATGCTTATAAGTTATGCTAGGAGTCAGGGGCGGACTGAGAACCCCGGGCAAAATAAATCAAGGGCCCCCTTACAGGCCCCACCTATACTCCGCAGCAAGCGCCACCCATGTCCCGCCTCCATGCACCGCCTCCAGCCACACCCTACACAATCTTTAGACACAAGGAACAAAAGTGCAATAATCCCTTCAAGGCCCCAGTAGAGACTACAATTGAGGGCTAATGGGCCATGGATGGGGGTCTTTCTAGCAGAGGCTATCTCAGTGTCCTTTAGAGAGTGTGTTAGAAAGAATCCCCTCCAGGCCCTATTAGAGACTACAATGGAGTCTAATAGGCTTGGAAGGGGGTCTTTCTAACAGAGGCCATCTCAGTGTCCCTGCTGGAAACAGTCGCCTCCAGGCCCCAGTAGAGACTACAATTGAGGGCTAATGGGCCATGGAGGGGGGGAGCATTCTAGCAGAGGCTATCTCAGTGTCCTTTAGATAGTGTGTTAGAAAGAATTTCCTCCAGGTCCCATTAGAGACTACAATGGTGTCTAATGGGGCCTGGAGGGGGGTCTCCAACACTCTGGTTCCTATTCACAATATAGCAACACAACATAGCTCGCTGAAACCTAGGCCAAGTTGGCTCCTCTTACCTTAATTACTGTTGCTGGCTGGCAGTCTGTGGGCTTGCTGGAAGGCTGTGGGCTTACTGGCTGCAGCTGGCAGGCTGTGGGCTTGCTGGCTACTGCTGGCAGGCTGTGGGCTTGCTGGCTGCGGATGGCAGGCTGTGGCTTGCTGGCTGTGGCTGGCTGGCTGGCAGGCTGTGGCTTGCTGGCTGCGGTTGGCAGGCTGTGGGCTTGCTGGCTGTAAGCCTAACTGGTGGCCTGTGGGCTGGCTGGCTGGCTACTGGCCAGCCTGTGGGCTGGCTGGCTGGCTGGCCGGCCTGTGGGCTGGCTGGCTTGCTGGCTACTGGGACACTTGTAGATTATTTAAAGAAATAATCCATGCACAATAACCACTACTGCTCTGTGTAGTCGTTATGGTGCCAGGAGGGCCGGGCCCCCCTCCCAGAGTAAGTAGTCAAATCGTTTAAGAACAGTTTGACAACTTACCTGGGGTCTGCTGGGATATGAGGCTGTAGTAGGGTATAGGAGCAGTGGTGCAATGTGTAAGGGGTGCAGTGTGTGTGAAAGGTTCAGTGTGTGTGAGTGGGTGTAGTGTGTGAATGTGTAGGGTGTGTGGGGCAATGTGTGTATGAGGGGGCTGTGTATGTGTGTGGCAATGTTAGTATGGGGGGCTGTGTGTGTATGGGTGGGCAGTGTATGTGTGTGTGTGAGGCAATGTGTGTAAATGTGTATGGTGTGTGTGGGGGCAGTGTGTGTGTGTATGGGGGGCAGTGTGTGAATGTGTATGGTGCGTGGGGGCAGTGTGTTTATGGGGCTAGAGTTCACTCTCACCACTGCGACCACCAGGAATCCCTGGTGGTCACAGTGTTGAGAGTGAACTCTAGCCCGTAGCTCCAGGGCTAGAGTTTACTCTCGCAAGAGCCGTAACGTTGCCGTGGTAACCGCGGCAACGATCTGTGCTCGCGCAAGAAGGACCCAGAGGAGCTGCAGGCTGAGCTCCCGGGTCCTCTCTTCCTCCCTCCCCTGCCGGCTGCCCGCACGGTGCCTGCGGACAGGGGAGGGGGCAATTGCCCTCCTCTTACTCCCCCCTCCCCCTCTTCTTACCCCCCCTCCCCCTCTTCTTACTCCCACCTCTTCTAACTCCTCCCTCTTCTTACTCACTCTCTTCTTACCCCCCTTCTTACTCTCCCCCTCTTCTTACTCCCACCTCTTCTAACTCCTCCCTCTTCTTACTCCCCCTCCCCCTCTTCTTACCCCCCTCCCCCTCTTCTTACCCCGCTCCCCACTCTTAATACTCCCCCCTCCCCCTCTTCTTACCCCCTTCTTACTCCCCCCTCTCTTCTTACCCCCCTCCCCCCTCTTCTTACTCCCCCCTCTTCTTACTCTTCTCTCCCCCTCTTCTTACCCCCCTCCCCACTCTTCTTACTCCCCCTCCCCACTCTTCTTACTCCCCTCCCTCTCTTCTTACCCTCCCCTCCCTCTCTCTTTTTACCCCCCTCCCTCTCTCTTCTTACCCCCCCTCCCTCTCTTCTTACCCTCCCTCTCTCTTCTTACCCCCCCTTGTCTCTATTTTTACCCCACCCTCTCTCTCTTTTTACCCCCTCTCTCTCTTTTTACCCCCTCCCTCTCTCTTTTTACCCCCTCCCTCTTTACCCCCCCCTCTCTCTTTTTACCCCCTCCCTCTTTACCCCCTTCCCTCTCTCTTTTTACCCCCCTCTCACTCTCTTTTTACCCCCCCTCCCACTCTCTTTTTAACCCCCCACTCTCTTTTTAACCCCCCTCCCACTCTCTTTTTAACCCCCCCCCCACTCTCTTTTTAACCCCCCCAAACACTCTCTTTTTAACCCCCCCACTCTCTTTTTAACCCTCCCTCCCACTCTCTTTTTAACACCCCCCACTCTCTTTTTAACCCCCCCTCCCACTCTCTTTTTAACCCCCCCTCCCACTCTCTTTTTAACCCCCCAAACACTCTCTTTTTAACCCCCCACTCTCTTTTTAACCCTCCCTCCCACTCTCTTTTTAACACCCCCCACTCTCTTTTTAACCCCCCCTCCCACTCTCTTTTTAACCCCCCACTCTCTTTTTAAACCCCCCCTCCCACTCTCTTTTTAACACCCCCCTCCCACTCTCCCACTCTCTTTTTAACACCCCCCTCCCCCCCCCTCCCACTCTCTTTTGACCCCCTCCCCTGTAGCGTGGCCGAGCTGCTGTGCGGTCCGCGGTGCCCGGCCGGAGTGATAGGAACAGAAGTTTCTGTTTCCTGTACCCGGCCGGACTGACAGGAAGGTGCACACTGAGCACCTTCCTATCACTCCAGCCGGGCACCGCGGACCGCACAGCTACAGGGGAGGGGAGGTGAGAAGCTGCAGCCGCCTGAGGCTCTTAAGAGAGCGCTCAGGCGGCTGCAGCATTTAAAGGGGCGGCCGGGCCCCCTGATGGCGGGCCCCCCTCCCGGCCGGGCCCTCGGACCATGTCCGAAGTGCCCGACCGGTCAGTCCGCCCCTGCTAGGAGTGCTACAGGTGGTCAGCATTTCAGTCCCAGCTTGGGACTTTTCTCAGGACCTGAGCAAATAGGCGGCATCTCTAATGGCTGTCTGAATAACTGCTACTAAAAATGATCCTAGGTAGTAATTTTTATGCATTACATCCTTGAAAAGGCAGCATTTACATTGAAAAGCCTGCAGGCTATAGACACCAGAACCATTACATTAATCTGTAGAGCAGTGGTTCCCAACCCAGTCCTTAAGTACCCCCTACCAGTGCAGGATTAAGGGATTACCCTGTTGTATATACATTTTTGCTTTTTTCTTTCTAAAAATACCTTAGACACAACTGGGTAATCCCTAAATCCTGGAATGTTGGGGGGTACTTGATGACTGGATTGAGAACCACTGCTGTAAAGGGACAGATAAAGTGGTGCAATGTGATAAAAAGAGAGAGAAGTTGTGGTGGAGGGAGAGGCAGGGCAGTTTTTGCATCAGTGTGCCGTGGTTTCTAGTTACGCCTGAGTGTAAGAATACAAAAACAAGGAAAACAATGATATATTTCTTTTATTAACCCATATAAAAGTAGTACAAGTGTAAGTGACCATTCCAGTAATTTAAAATAGGCTTAGAGAACATAGGATGCCCTAGTTGCAAAAACTAGCAATAAAATGGCCGCGTTACAGTGTAAGGAACCTAGGGTCAGACTTCACCTTAAAGAAAGAAGATAAAAATACAGACGAAGGGGGAGTAAATAAGTAAGCAAGGATGCCATTCATATTATACTTTTGTACAATTCTGGGTTTAGTAAATATTTCTGACAGAGAAGGAAAAAAAACAGACATTAAGTGGGTATACTAGACATTGTTTAACACTAGACATTGTTTTATAAATTAGGTGTCTTATTAGTACCATTTAAATTTTATAATTAGTTTTCAATTCACCACAAATAGCTTGTTAGCGAATAAACCATCCTATTTTGTGTAGTAAGTCACAAAGATCAATGTTTTAACTTGATACGCAGGAAGTACTCACTTTGCCAAAGGGTATAACCGTCCCAGTTTTGTCTTGTATATAACTAGTATGCTAACAAATTCAAATGACATGTCTCCAATTTTCAGAGATACAGCCTAATTTATAAGTCAATTAAACCTGACTGAGAGAATTGGTTCTTACTATTTCATGATAAAATGTGTATTAATCCGTATGCTTCTTGCTATGTATGTAGGTATGTGAATGTGCATTAAATAGTAGTGCCACAAAGTATTGATAATAAGTGTGTGGGAGAGGGGGGGAGAGGGGGAGTAAATGTAGCCATGTATTCTCTATCTAAATACTTTATTGTGAGATACTGTGTATAGATAGATATATACGTGTGTAAATCTTGCACATCCATTATACTAATGAGTAGGGTGCCATTGAAACTGTATTTAGACTATGTTAGTCAAAAATACAGAGGGGAGAAATAAGATGGTTAGATGAGATTTAAGAAGACGAGGGGATAAAAGTGCAGGTAAGGGAAGGACAGTGCTACACAATAGGTAGAGGATTTAGTAACATTTGGGAAAGAAGAACATGGCGTATTACCAGTGAAAGATGTCATATGTACCTGGTATTAGCAGTTAACCTATCTATTAGCATGGTATCAGCTATTTTGTGAACATGGGAGAGAGCTTTTCTGTTTGACATACCTCAGCTAGTGCTCTTTAGAAATCAGAAGATTTTTACTGTGACCTGGAGAAGAGAACGCCAAGGATCTTTAGAGATTGATGGAAAAACTGCCTTGAGTAAGGACCAGACAGACTCTCCATATGGTACCATCTTAGAGCAGTCCCACCACATATACAGCTGCTTTAATTGCCACAAAGTTTCCAACAAAGATGTGTGGGATCTACCCCGTATGAAAGAGGGTGACTAAGGTGGTGCACCAGTGTAAAAACACTGGTATTCTGGTAACACTATTCCAGCAGGAGCATTGATACTGAAGCTTTGGTCAGAGAATATATCCTGCAACTACTGACCTTGGATTTTCATACCAGATCCCCATCCCATTGTGCTACATAAGTCAACCAAACCTATCAAAAGAAGGTTGCTTATGTTTCACATGGAATAGAGACTACACCTTTGGGTAGCAAGTTATCTAAAGAAAGACATTCACACTAAGTAGAAGGAGTATGAGTCCTTTTTAAACTATTCAGTCAGAAATCTATTCTATGTAAGGGAGAGAGGGGGGGGGGGTGCTGCTAAGTCCTGGTAGCTAATATGTTAACCTTCATGGAATAATTGAAAAGACCGTTGAAGACTAGTCTCTTCAAGAGCTACAAACCCCAAGTCTTCCAGACCTAGAGAGGAAATAGAGCTTCCCAAGAAGAGGAGTGAGTGGGGAGGGAATAGTAAATGGATTTAAGACAGTCCCAGTCCCTCTAGGAAGTTTGGACAGTACACTGATCAGCCAAATCAGTAGAACAACCTGCCTAATATTGTGTAGGTCCCCCTGGGGCTGCCAAAACAGCTCTGATGCATCAAGGCATGGACTCCACAAGATCTCTGACCATGTCCTGTGGTATCTGGCACTAGGACATTATTATTAAAATATCCCTTAGTGCCTGCAAGTTGTGAGGGGCCTCCATGGATCTGATTTGTTGTTCCAGCACAATCCACAGATGCTCAATTAGATGTGCGTAATTTGGAGGCCAATGCAACACCTTAATCTCTTTGTCATGTTCCTCAAACCATTCCAAAACAATTATTTTCAGTTGGCAGGGTGCATTATCCTGCTAAAAGAGACTACTGCCATCAGGGAACACCATTGCCATGAATGGGTGTATGTTTTCTGCAACACTCTTTAGTTAAGTGTTGCATGTTAAAGGAACATCCACATGAATGCCAGGGCCCAAGGTTTCCTAGCAGAACAATGCTCATGGCATAACACTGCCTCTGCCTTTCTATAATACATCCTGCTTGCATCTGTTTCCCAGACATGCACCCAGCCATCCACCTAATCTAAAAAAAATGTGATTCACCAGACTAAGGAACCTTGTTCCATTGTTCCATGGTCCATTTCTGATGCTCACGTACCAACTGAAAGTTCTTTCGTGCTGGACAGGGGTCATCATGGACATTCTGATTTTCTGACCAGTCATGTAGCCATCACTATTTGGCCCTTGTCAGTGTCACTCAGATATGTTTGCTTGCCCATTTTGTCCTGTTTCCAACACTTTAAATTAAAGAACTGACTGATCACTTGCTGCTTATTATATCCCACACCTTGACTGGTGCAATTGTAACCATATAATCAATGTTATTCACTTCAACCTCTCAGTGGTTCTAATAAAATGATTACAGCAGTGTGCCTAAAAGTATGCTTGCAGACTTGCATTCTTTTTTAATAATTTTTTTTGATAATTTCTTATATATGTATTGTGACATATATTTCCCAATTTAAGCATGCCTTACACTGAATTACACTAGTATTGGCCTATACTAGCTCTTATGATTCCAGACTTATATTAGTGGAGCAACAATTTGCCGAACTTTAATGGGCACAGAATAAGGCCAGCACTTGCATATACACACTAGAGGAGCTGAAAAGATGCTGCAATGTTAAAATCAGAGGTACTTTAGGCGAAATTGACTTCACTGAATTGCCATACTATATCCCAAGTTTTTTTGTGGCCTCACTACTGGTGCCTGAGGGCCAAATCTGTAGGCCTTAATGGCATGTTCCACCCGCGCCAGATGGCTACAGCACCACCTTTGCCCACGACCAATGTGACAGACTGCTTCCAATCTACTTTAGATAACCCCATATTTGTATTGTCTATATGTGGGAAACACCCATTTTTGTAAGTTATTTTTTTTACTTTTTATCTTCCTGGACCTTACAAACAATAATAGCATCTAAAATAGGTTCCTGTGGCCATCTCTTACAGATGGGGTATTCCAAGATTTCTCCTGTTTACTTAACAAAGGCACTGCCTATTGAGCGCAAAGTAATCACAATCTGGAAACACATCTTTGAATTTCTGGCCTCTTTATGGCATCAACTCACTACTGAGTAAAAGAGTACTACACAGTAAAGGAGGAGACTATATTTAACCCCTTAAGGGCGGAGCCAAATGTACACGTTGTGAACGAAACAAAATGTAAACAAAACCTGGCATTTGCGCTATATGTCTGTCCAACCGTAATTCACCTCTTTCAAATTAAATGCATCCCCCCTTATTATATATCATTTTATTCAGGGGAAACAGGGCTTTCATTTAATATCAAATATTTAGCTATGAAACATAATTTAATATGAAAAAGATGGGAGAAAATAAGAAATTTTGTTATTTTTTTAGTTCTACATGACATTTTAACTGTCAACGTCATAATACTGTTTGCTTTTACTGCAATAAAATACACATATTTGTATTCAGCAAAGTCTCACATGTAAAACAGTACCCCCTATGTACAGGTTTTATGGAGTTTTGGGAAGTTACGGGGTCAAATATAGCACGTTACAGTTGAAATTGAAATTCTCCAGATTGGTTACGTTGCCTTTGGGACTTTATAGTAGCCCAGGAATGAAATTTACACCCATAATGGCATACCATTTGCAATAGTAGACAACCCAAGGTATTGCAAATGGGGTATGTCCAGTCTTTTTTAGTAGCCATTTGGTCACAAACACTGGCCAAAGTTAGCGTTAGTATTTGTTTGTGTGTGAAAAATGCAAAAAACGCCAATTTTGGCTAGTGTTTGTGACTAAGTGGCTATTATAAAGACTGGACATACCCCGTTTGCAATACCTTGGGTTGTCTACTATTGCAAATGGTATGCCATCATAGGGGTAATTTTCATTCTTGGGCTACCATAGGGTCTCAAAGGCAAGGTACCCAATCTGGCAAATTTTAATGTGAAAAAAATGAAACACAAGCCTTATATTTGACGCTGTAACTTTTGAAAACACCATAAAACCTGTAAATGAGGGGTACTGTTGTACTCGGGAGACTTCGCTGAACACAAATATTTGTTTTTCAAAACAGTAAAAAGTATCGCAGCAATAATATCGTCCGTGTAAGTACTGTTTGTGGGTGAAAAATGCAAAAAACATCACTTTTACTGGCGATATCATCGTTGTAATACATTTTACTGTTTTGAAACACTAATATTTGTGTTCAGCGAAGTCCCCCGAGTAGAACAGTACCCCCCATGTACAGGTTTTATGATGTCTTGGAAAATTATAAGGTTAAATATTGTGCTAGCAAATTAAATTCCCTTTACTTTCGGCATGGGTTGTCAGGCAGGTCCCGCTAATTGTAATTAATTAAGATACCCAATTATGTAAAAATATTACATAAATATATATGTAGAATTAATATATGTATATATATATACGTATGTGAATATATATGTATATATATATCATTTTTTAAAATATTTTTATTTACATATAGGTATATATATATAGTGATATATACATATATATTTATGTATAAAGATATATATATTATTTTATTCTACGTGTTTTTTATATAAATATATATATATTAATATCACAATACAGTTAGAACGAAATAACACACATCTATATATTTTTTAATTATTTTTTTTAATAATTTTATTTTTTTAAAGTATTTACATATTGAATTTTTTTAAATTATATATAAATATATATATAACAATAATTATATATATATATTTAATCAGTATCAGTCTACGTGTAATTTGATATTAATATATATACATAATTATATATATATATTAATAGTAAAATTCACCTATACAGTGTACGTGTGTGTATGTATATGTGTATATATATACTTAGATCATATATATATATATGATCTAAGTATATATTATTATTTTTTTACACTTTTAACATTTATTTTATATTATTTCCAGCCAGCAGGGGGACTAACTGTCATTACAGTTAGTCCCCCTGCTGGCAATACAGAAGCCAGCTATCCCGGCCATGTGATTGTGAGGTCCTCGCAAGGACCTCACTCTCATATGGCGGGGGGGGGACCGGAGGAGGAAGATGTGCCGCGGGGGGGCTCCCTGGGAGTCCCCCCAACCGCGATCGCCGGTTAAAAAGGATCCTGCTCAAAAGAGCTTACAGTCTATAGGAGGTGGGGTGAGGTGTGAGAGGACCGACTGGAGAGAAAAATCGGTCTGGCGGCAGCATTCATTACAGACTGTAGCGGGGGAATATGGCTTTTGGGAAGACCAATTAGGAAAGGGTTACAATAAACCAGGCAGGAAGTTACTAGAGCATGGACAAGCTACTTAGTAGCAACTTGTGTAAGAAAGGCATGGATTCGGGCTATGTTTTTAAGATGGAATCTACAGGATTTGGTAACATACTGGATGTGAATCTCAAAGGTGAGGACAGAATCAAGTATGACGCCAAGACAGCGCACTTGCAAGGATGGACTGATGTGGATACCACTAACTTGAAGGGAGAGCAAAAGAGGAGGATAAGTATTAGGAGGAGGAAAGACAAGGAACTCAGTTTTAGAGAGATTGAGTTTCACAAAGTGGGAGGACATCCAGTCATAGTTGGAAGAAAGGCAAGCAGTGTCATATTGCAGGGGAGAGGTCCGGGGAGAGGAGATATATCTGGGTGTCATCAGCGGACAGGTGGTAGTGGAATCTATATGAGGTAATAAGTTTGCTAAGAGAGGCAGTATAAATAGAAAATAGAAGGGGACCAAGGACAGAGCCTTGGGGGACTCCAACTGAGACAGGACGAAGGTAGGAGGTATCATTAGAAAAGGAGCCACTGAATAAGCATTGGGAGAGATAAGAGGAAAACCACGAGAAGACAGAGACTGAGTGATTGAAGAGTTTGAAGAAGGAGAGCATGATCAATGGTGCCAAAGGCAGCAGAGAGGTCAAGAAGAATTAGTATGGAGTAGTTGCCTTTGGATTTAGCTGCGATTAGGTCCTTAGTAACTTTGATAAGAGCAGTCTCAGTAGAGGGGAGGGAGCAGAAGCCAGATTGAAGAGGGTCAAGGAGAGAGCCAGAATTGAGGAAGTGAGACATACAGGTAAAGACAAGTCTTTCCAGAAGCTATGAGGAAAAAGTAAGCAGGGATATGGGACGATAGTTAGAGGGGGAGGACAGGTCGAGAGATGTTTTTTTCAGGATAGATATTCAGTGGCATGTTTAAGGTCAGCAGGGACAATGCCAGAAGAGAGAGATCAGTTGACGATGTGTGTTAAGGAAGGCACAAGACAAGGGGAGAGAAATCTGATAAGGTGAGATGGGACAGGATCAAGCGGGCAAGTGGTGGGGCGAGAGGAAAGGAGAAGCGCAGCCACCTCTTGTTCAGTAGCCGGGAGAAAGTCTGAAGGGTCGGAAAGCCATGATCTACGTGTGGTTGAGAAAGAGATGGGCAAGGTGGGGAGAATTCTTTCCTTCCAGCGGAGGAACTACAGCCGGTACAGTCAGTGCGGCTGCACCATGGCAAACACACTGTTGGGGCCCATTGGGTGTCCCTCACACTTAGGGACACTTGATGGGCATCTCTGATAAGGGGACAGGCCGCGCTTCACAGCCTATTAACAACGAGACCAGTCCCTGTCAGATGGTGCTGGGAGGAAGTCACTTCCTCGCAGCTATCAGAGGGAGCTGCACAGGGAGTGCTGAGAGAATGCAGAGAGAGAGAGAGAGAGAGAGAGAGATGATCAGACTTCCAGCAGCCCCAGACTCCTTTCAGCCAGTGTGACCCACTGGTGGATTCCAGGGAAGCCACCCTTCTTCTAACAGTATGGAAATGGTGGCTACGAATATGGAAAAAAAACAACTTGTGTCTATCAGTGTGTGCATGTTTGTGTCTATCAGTGTGCATGTGTATCTGTTTCACCATGTGTGTATACCTGTGTGCGTGCATCGCACCTGTCAGTGCGTATGTGTATCTGTTTCAGTATGTGTGTCAGTTTGTATACATGTATATCTCAGTGTGTATGCATATCTGTGTGAAAGTCAGTGTGTATCTTTGTATCAGTCAGTATATGTGTGTGTCAGTGTATATCTGTGTCAGTATGTGTATATGTGTATTTATGTCAGCACATGTGTGTATATATGTGTGTGTGTGTTGCAGTGTGTAGGAGTATATGTATCAGTATGTGGGTGTGTAAATGTGCATGTGTATTTATGTGGATATATTTGTGTATCTGTGTATGGTAGTGTGTGTATATGTATTTGTGTCAGTGTGTGTGTGTGTGTGTGTGTGTGTGTGTGTGTGTGTTACAGTGTATGTGTATATATCCATCCATTCAAACACCAACACAATCCACAAATACTCATCTGCATTCAAATGCCAACACTATACACAAATGCTCACATGTATTAAAATAACAACACTCCATACAAACACACACACTAATGGCAACAGTATACAAACACACCAATGGCAACACTACATACAAATACACACACATACTCCATGCAAAAACATGCTTACATTCAAACACTGCTCACAAATACAACAATACAACCCCGTAAGGATGGAAAATGGTAGGTCTCCAGTTGGCAAAGCATTGTGGGAGTTGCATAAAAGTTAAGGATTTACCATTTGGCCATCCTTGCGCTAGAGGGGTTGTGGGGGAGTATATTTGCATTTTGTCCACTTATATATTTTTTACACTTGTGGATTGAGACCTAAATAAATAAAAATTATAACATTATAGGCACTGTGTGGTTAGGTACTACTAGGTTTTTTTTTGTTCATGTTAAGTAATGTAAGTTTTGAAAATTTAGATGATAATTTTGACTTTCTCCATCCTGCCCCCTCACCACTCTCTTTCCTGAACATTCTTCTCTTCTGCTTTCTGTCTTACTTCTTTCCTACTTCACTCCTTTTCACTCTTCCATACTATACAAAAAACATTATGTCGCAGGTCCAGCAATAGCTCGTACACGATGCCAGATAACGGCAGATATCTTGCTATTTGACAGTTAGTTGAAAAAACACTAGATAATTCTCTCCACGCACCATCAAACCACTACCTGTTTTGAATTACCATATTGCAACCTCAAAGTCACAGCTATCTTATACCTATATTATTTATCTTGTTCAGATACAATACCTTCCAATGTGTTACAATAATTAAGTGCATAACACTGAATTTACACATTGATTCGAAGTAATGTAGATTGTTGGTGTATTACACAATGTTTTTTCCAACTGTTTACATGTATATTTTAATGTTCTACCTACTGCCCAAGACAAAATAAAGAATATATTAAAAAAAAAAACAAAAAAAAACCTACTCTCCTTGGAGAATACAGCTATGTTTTCTTTCATGAAGGCCTGAGGGAGCGATTACCTCCTAAATGAATTAGAATAACTTGGTAAGGTGTGGGTGAATGGTGGGATAATAAGGACAGAAAAGTGTCAATCTTGCTAAAAAAACAAAACAAAAAACAGTTGTCTACAAATCTGGGCTGTATTTATATGTACAATAGAAGTAATACAAAAATTGCACTATGCATGATGGGCAAGATGGGTGGAGTTGTCTGCAATGTTTATTTAGGGCTGAAACTGAACAGTTGGATAATTAAGGCCTTTGGTTATTGCTAAAAGGGTATCAATTTTGTTGGATTTTCCATTAGTGATCTGTTTGGTTCACAAGAGTTGTCTGCCACTGTGGGCCAGGAGCAGACTATATATTAATCATCCTGGTTACCTGAAGTCTATGCTGTGTGGTAGGATCAGATGTTTGCTTATTCTCCAATCTAAAGACAGAGGGCTAGAGGTCCAATCTATTAGTATTTAATATTTTTAGATCAGCTTTTCAAATAATTGAATATTTTTGGCTAAACTTTAGTAATATTTTTGACTGCTGTTTGTGCTCTCGTGACCTGCCCGGTTTTGCAAGTGAAAAGCTATGGCTCGTACCAAGCAGTCTGCTCGTAAGTCTACTGGAGGTAAAGCTCCCAGGAAACAGCTTGCCACTAAAGCAGATAGGAAGAGTGCCCCTTCTCTAGGGGTTGTCAAGAAGCCTCACAGATACAGGCCTGGCACTGTTGCTCTGAGAGAAATCAGAAGATACTAGAAGTCTACTGAGCTGTTGATCCGTAAGCTGCCATTTCAGCGTCTTGTGAGGGAAATTGCCTAAGACTTCAAGACTGATCTGAGGTTCCAGAGTGCAGCTATCGATGCTCTCCAGGAAGCAAGTGAGGCTTACCTTGTTGGCCTCTTTGAAGAAACCATCCATGCAAAGAGAGAGATAGGTCCTATCCATGCAAAGAGAGTAGCCATTATGCCAAAGGATATACAGCTAGCAAGGAGAATCCGTGGAGAACGTGCTTAATTTTTGTTGGGAGTTCTGTTTTTGATCTTAGTTTCTTGTTTTTGTTCTGAAATTTCTTTTTTACAAATTGTACATAAGTGTGTCTTTATTTTATAAAGGGTTTGTTAATTGTAGGGTAGTTGACAGTAAACTGGTAGTGAACATTTTATATGACATTCCCTTACTCCTCAGGTTTTTCAGAAAATGTGATGGTGTCTGGTACTTTGGAGAGTTGTTCTATTCACAGATGAATCCCGGTTTTCACTGTACAGGGCAGATGGCAGACAGCGTGTGTGGCGTTGTGTGGGTGAGCGGTTTGCTGATGTCAACCTTGTGGATTTAGTGGCACATGGTGGCGGTGGGATTATGGTATGGGCAGACGTATGTTGTGGACATGGGATGGGGGTATAGGATCCAGGCACACAGCGAATTAAGAGCAGAGGTGAGAAGTCAGGGCGCACCATAACCACCAGGCCTATGACAGTCGTCATGGTTTATGTTGTCACTGTTGTCACTCCCTGATGGTGGCCCAGTTGTAACCTCATACAACTTGTGGGTAATACTTCATATATTCCATCACAACTCTTTGGAGCACATTAAGTACTTTGGAGTACATTTTTGGAGTACATTAAGTACTATAAAAAATATAACAGATAAAGATACTACACCAAACAGTAGATAGATATAGGTGTTCTCAAAAACTGGAACAATCTAAAATACAAAATATAGTGCAGATGGTAAATATAACAATAAGCCCCTATGTAGGATAAAACAGAATGTAGAGCCGTCCCAGGCTCTATAATGTAGGCTTCAGGGTGCCTAAACAGGCTAAAACGTCATCCGTGGGAAGAGAGCAACACAAAGAAGAATACAATTAAAACATATATTTATTGTAAAGTATATTAAAAAAGGGACAATAAAGCAGTGATATAGGGAAGTATAAAAGGCAAATAGCCAAAAAACACCGCAATGAAATAGTTATTTGACTTTGGGACTTCAGGGTTATTTACTAAAGAGAAAATTGTCAGGAATTCAAAGTGAATTTCAAGTATAAAGCCATATAGCTGATATAAAAAAAATCTAGAAAAATAGAAAAAGTCAGCTATTTTAGTCTAACATTTTAAATGTACTTTGAATTCTCACTTTAGTATTTAACCCTGTGTAAAAATAAATAAATATATATATTAATTGTAGAAGGAGATTGCCACAATATCCACTAGAGGGAGGCTCAATACCATCACATTGCACGTGCCCTGCATCTCTAATACCCCCTCTGCGCTCTGACTTCACTCTCCCATCATTCCAGATCAGCACTAATTACTTTACAGTCATCTCCAGTAAGAGGAAGCAGACAATGCACAAACACAGACTATTGCATTTATCCCAGTATAAACCAATAGAAGAGTTTTCAGCACTGGCACCATCCCTAAGACCAGGACAAGGACTAGTGCCACTCTGTCCCAGAGTGAAGAATTCTGCCGATGACAGGCTGCGCATCCCACACTCTGCAATGGATTGGGCAACTGTGGGAGTACGAGACACCCAAAGTGATTGTGGTAAAGAATCGTCACCTGGGGACCATTTACAGGCTTCTGCAGCTGCTCATCATTGTGTACTTTGTGTGGTAAGTAAAAGCGGGTGATATTGGGTAAAAGGCATATTAAAAGAAGCTGTCAATAGAGAAGGGAAGCTGGCACATAACATCTAGACTGTAAGCTCGTTTGGGCAGGGTCCTCATCTACCTATTGTTTCTGTATCATTTTGTAACTGTCCATTTATTATTAAATGTACCCCTTTTGGAATATTGTAAAGCGCTGTGGTATAAGTTGGTGCTATATAAATACCAATAATAATAATAATAGCATGAAGTTGTCAAAAGAAAGAGCTGAGCACACATTGAGTATTAGAAGGTAAAACTGGGTCAAAAATGAGCATGATATATAGAATACCATCCAGAAATTGGCATAGGCAGAGAGCTGGAGTCATAAGGTTTGGTGTGGGCATAAATATAATTGTATTATATGTAAACAAAATCAAGAGATCACAGAAATGGAAATACAGTAGATATATTAGTGCAGACACAAGAAAATATGTGTGCAGAATGGAGTACACAGTTATTGCGCATAAATTGTGTGGACACAAAAGTGGTAGAATTTGGTCACCATATTTGGTTAGGAAGGGGATGTTGGCACTGAGCAGCAAATCTACATAACAACACTTCAACAGTTAAGCAGACCACTGGTAACATTAATAGAGGATTACATGAGATGTAGGGAACCTAGTAGAGATTAGTGTGCCATAATAGTTAAATCATGGCATGGAAATTGGCGCGGGTAAAGAAGATGGAGACACATTCAGTGATGGGTGTGGGAAAAACAAAAAGCTGGAGGTTTATATTCCGAAGTTAAATCTGGCTAGGCATGTAGACTTGTAGTTAGACAGGGGTAAATAAAGCAGAGCAATTTGTAGTATGGAGAAGTGATGTGAATGTAGATGGTAAATGATAGAAAGTTAAACAAGACAGATACACATGGAAGTGGTGCATGAAGATGTTATGGAGAAGATATATAAATGGAAAATATATATATTTTGTTTGTCATACAAGAAGAAAACAAATTGGTAGCTACCCAACTCTTTCACAGTCTAAATAACTCACGGTTTGCCCTCTTTTCAGGTATGTGTTTGTGGTCCAGAAGGGGTACCAGGCAAAGGAAACTGGCCCAGAAAGTGCCGTAATTACAAAAGTTAAAGGAGTGTCCATATCCAGAGTGCATAGAGGACTAAAAAGGATTTGGGATGTAGCTGAATATGTGAAGCCTCCAGAGGTAAGACATATTGTTGTTGGGAATTGAGAAGATTAAGGACAGGGTGTGGTGTTGTAGAGAATGACAGTGGGTGACACGGTGACACAAAATTGGCTAAAAAAAAAGGAATATGTGAAAAACAGCCTAGGTACTTGTGGAGAATGGGCATGTGAGACAGTGATAAAGAAACATATCTGATTATATATAATGGACAGCACAAAAGAAGAATGGCCTAGAAACTGTAAAAAGGGATGGGAAAAAGATGAAGAACATAGCACAGTCTAGGAAGTTGGACAAGAGAGGGAGGGAAGATTGGACTAAGACATGGAAGAATAGAAAGGAAGAATTTTATGGGAATTTGAGAGAGAAAGTTTAAATAAACATTAACCAGATGAGTTGTTAGCTGTAAAAAAACCTAACCTTAACCCGTTCCCGACCAAGGACGTTTCAGGTACGTCCAACAAAAAACAGTCCTTAGGGACCGCGGACATACCTGATACGTCCATGGGGAATTAGAGTGCTGGAAGTGATCATGATCGCTTCTAGCAGCTCTAATAGTATTGCAGCGATTCCTCGATGTTGAGGTATCGCTGCAATACCCCCCTCACTGCCGGTGGCCCCCAGAGAATACCGGTGGGAGCGATCACTTCCGGGTTGCTCCACGTGGAGCCCGGCAGTGAAGTAGAGCATCGGAAGCCATCAGGCAGGATTCCGATGCTCTGCCTGGTCTGAGTGCCTCGAGAGGTCGAGGCACTCAGTAAGTATAAATGTTTTATTTTTTTTAAAATAGTTAAATAATTTAAAAAAAAACAACCATTTTTAACCCCTACCCTCCCTCCATCTCCCTCCCCATGTACTTCTTCTTCTTAGGCGGGACAGTCTGGGCAGTCCTCCCTCTCCAATTTAGGACTCCCAGGGGCAATGTGACCGCTCTAATAGAGCGGTGACATGGCCGCCATAGGTGTCCACAGTGCTGCCAGCAGGGGGACTGCCTGAACTGACAAGCAGTCCACCTGCTGGTGAAAAAAGTAAAAAAAAAAGTTTGAGAAAAGTAAAAAAAAAAAAAAAAAAATATATATATATATATATATATATATATATATATATATATGTATATAGTTAATAAAAAAAATATATACCCTTATATATAATGCCATTTTTTAAAATTAATATATACATATATTAAAATAAAAATACACTTAGAGTAAAATTACACACGTGTATATATATATATATATATATAATAACTATATATATATATATTGTGTATATATATTGTAAAAAAATAAATAATTAAAAATGTAAACTGTAAAAATAATTAGAATACAATTACATATATTTTTTTAAAACTGTATTTTGATATTTATATATATATATACATATATATATATATATCTCAAAATACACATAGAATGAAATTATATATATATCTATGTATATCCCCTTAACGACCGTTCCTAGTACGATCGCGGCAAATAGGAGCACTGGACTTACCTGGAACGGCGATTCGAGATTTATACATATATATCTCAAAATACACTTATAATGAAATCATATATACGCATTATATATGTATAATATATTATATACATACGCACGTATTATATGTATGTGTGTGTATGTGTGTGTGTGTGTATATATATATATTTTTTGCTTTTTGTGTATATATATATATATATATATATATATACACACACACATAATACAGAGTCGAAATAACATTGTTTTAAGAATACTTGGTATTAAAATGTCTCTCTGCCAAAACAGCAAGATCCAATTGTCTGTATTGAGCTGAGGCCACAATAACATCCTATTCTGCAGTAGACAAGTGCTCTAATTAGCCGCAGTGTCCAACACTTAATGCACCATCACCTCTTAATACTGATCTCTCATACCCATGTGTCCTATTGTTCGACTGTAGTTAGAATTTACTAGACTTGGAAGTAAAATTTGTCCCGAACTGCAATATGCCTGAATTCAGCTGATCACCTGATTGGCCAAAATTATGATTTATGAGCAGCCATGTGCCAGAATCGAAGCAAGTCTGACTTGCGCAATCCCGAACATGATTGTTTTGGTTCTTGATTTGCGGAGGACCATTTTTGTAATTGATTGTAGTGTTATCAATATACAGTGAATAAATGTTTATTTATTTGTTCTTTGTTAACTGTTTTGGGGGAAAAAAATCATTTTATGGGGTAGTGGAGGGGCTAGGACCTGTAAGGGGCTGAAGTGGGGGGTTATGGGCAGTAGTGGATGGTTAAAGGGACACTATAGTCAGAACAATTACAACTTAATGTAGTAGTTCTGGTGAGTATACTCATTCCCTACCGGCATTTTCATGTAAACACTGCCTTATCAGTAGTGCAGTAGTGGGTGTTAGGGGCAGTAATGGAAGTAAGGGACTGTATTTAGGTTTAAGGGCAGTAGTGGTAGGTTGGAGGCTGTAGTGAAGGGTTAGGCAGAGTAGTTGTGCAAAAGTGATGGATTAGAGGCTGAAGTGGAGGGTGTGGGCATGGAGTGTTGTGTTAGGGGCAATAGTGGCGTTGATAGAGGCTTAAGTGTGGGATTAGAGGCTGTACTGGGGGTTAGGAGTTGTAGTGGGAAGCAGCAGGGACAATAGTGGGTGGCTTCTAGGCTGTAGTGGGGAGATAAGGGCTGAAGAGGGGCATGTTGTGAGGTGTAAGGGGCAGAAATGGAGACGTAGGACCTAAAGTAGGGGGTTAGAGGCATAAGTGTAGATTTAGGACCTGTAGTGGGGGATTGAGGTGTAAGTGTGGAGTTAGAGGCTGAAGTTGGGGGTTAGGCAGCGGTGCATTTACCGTGAGGCTGACTTGGGCGGCACTTGCAGGGGGGCGGCAAAAAAAGCTGCCCCCCAAACGCCCTGGCATATGCCTTTCCAGCCTCTTATCCTGGGGGGCTCAGGAGCTGGCCGGATGGTCACCTCTGGGCCCCCACCTGGCTGGCATGAGCTGATGTGGGAGGCAGGTGGCGAGGCAGCACTCTGAGTGCTTTACTGTTCAGCTCCCTCGCGCGCACTGCAGTGATGCCGGAGCCGGAATATGACTTCACTCCGGCTCCGGTATCACTAAGAGGCGCGTGAGGGAACTGAACAGGAGGATCACTGCTCCCTCGCCGCCTCAGCTATGAGCCTGCCTGCCAGCCATGACCCACTTCCACACGCTATATTTATCCTCTATTCCACACTACAGTGTAACCAAAACTCTAGCCGCCCATATACATCAGCAATGGGAGACAGCCATAGAGGAAACTTTCACAAGAAATCAATTGTGTAAGATATGTGACAGTCCACCACTGTGCCCTGGCAAGCAAAACTCAAGAAACTGCATGTACAGTATTGACAGTGTGGTACAGGACTCCACAACTCCTTCAGACCACCAACCCTTCAATGGATGGCAAGTGCTGGTGTTGTCACGCCACCAGGGGCTTATTCCTACATATTTAGTGGGAGTGCTGGCTGATCAAGCCCTGATGGCTCTCTCCTCTCACCCTCTGGTACAGTAAGATGAAGGCACTTTGAAGAATTTACACTCTCAGCACAGGGCTGAATTCCAACATACACAGACACATGACTCATTGGCTGACAGTAGTCTTTTGGGACCAATTTCAAAGACTGCTGACACACTCTGATTGGACTGCGGGTGAGATCTCAGGTGACCGGATGGGGGACTGATGAGAGATTGAATGGGCAGAGACCAGAAGAATTAAAGGGATCCTATAGTACCAGGTTCACAGGAACTGAAGGAATAGAATTGTAAATTATGGTGACAATCTGTCTTGTGGTTGGCAACAATAGATCTGGGAGCAACCATGCAGGAGGTATACAAGCAGCCAAAAAGATTGTTAATGTTATAGCAGCTGAACCAGTTATGCTTATAATTCTGGGACCTGCGTGTCCTGTTTTACCCTGAACTGAACCTCTTGTCGGATCCTGCGTGACCGTAATGCTCCTCATAATGGAGATCTGCACGTCTCTCTTTGTTTACCTTATTTACTTGTTGAAAAAAAATATATATATATCATTCACAAAAAAAAGTGAAACAAAGAACCTCATTAAGAACCATAAAGTCAAGCACCATAATATCACTTAGTGTTACTAGGAATGCATACTTTTTAATGTTCTATAGCAGTTTTTATATAATATCAACATAAAGATAAAGAAAAAAATTTTCTTGGTGGGGAATATACCACCTATGCTGTATATATTAAGCAAAACCTATTTTGCTCTACTTCTGTAAGTAGTTTTCAATTTACGTGTACTTACCTATACTACAGTGTACACTATATTTTTACCTCTGTTCTTGCATATATATAGAAGAGTTATGTCTACCAATAATACTAGAATTTGAATTGTACCACTTCTCACTATATAGTAGGAGACATTGTAGATGCTCTGTTTCGTGTGAGTGCAATTTCATTTTATTATACTCCACTTATACTATTTTTTTTATACTTCACTATATGGTCATTTTTGTTTTTATTACATAAATCCTGGACTGCCAATTGGGCCAAGGGTTACAATACAACAGTAGTGTATTATGTCTGAGACAATAAGCATCCTTAAATGGGGATTATACCGCTCAAGCGCACATAAGTGTATCTTTTGACAGGTTCAAAGTGCATTTCTTTCTTCATTATTCCATATTATTAAACATACTACACGGTATACATCTTCATCTTATTTTCATTCCATAGACCACCAAAGAATACTTTAAGGCGCTACTCCCATCTCTCAATACGAATATTTTCTGTCTGACCGAAAGAGTGTGTCAGTGTTTCTTTGCTGTTTTAAACAGCAACCCTTCCTTTTTCAGTGTCTGAGTTTTCAGTTGAGATTAACGATCAGCTCCTTCAGTATGTTGCCACGGTTACTCCCCTGAGAATAGTAATCAACTCTGCTGCTAATCAGTGCAGCCTATTTAAGCAGCTAATCCCAGTACGTCATTTCCCTTGCGTGGTTTCCTGTTCCCCAGAAGTCTCCTTGTTCCTGTGTTTCCTGTTTGTTCCTGGTTCCTGACTTTGCTGCTTCTCTCCGTTCTCCTGATCCTGGCTCGTCTGACTACCCGCTCTGGTGACTGACCCCTGCTTGCCTCCTGGACTTTGCCTTTGGTTATTTCTTTATTTGTTATTTATTAATAAAGGTGTTTTTGCAAATAGTTCTGTCTCTGTCTGGTTCCTGGTCCCTAACAGAGTGAGATTCTGGACTGGGTTGTTGCACTGCCTTCTTTACCTTACCAACACATTCCAGGCACTATACCTTTCTGTATACACCAATTATCTACAGTATACTGAAAATGCATAAATATCCACAGAGACCAAAGCGTCTGATTGTGTTGGCAATAGGTGGAATACTAGAACCATTAGCAAGGTGGCTCAATAACCTCTTTATACCACTAGAGAACAAAAGGGGAAAAACACACTATTAAAAAGGTCCTGCTGCCTGCAAGCAGTGTAGGATACAAATAATATCACAGAGAAGGAAAATACCACAAATGGAACTACAATAAAAGCTTATGAAAACATAGATACTTAGCTGGTCTGAGGGAGCATCAAAAAAGAGGGATTTGGAGGTTTGTGACATTATAGGTCATGCTCTGTTATGATTGTTTTTTAACTGTTTCATATATTTTCTTTCCTTGATTGTTTGATTTTTCCTGCTGAGGTGATAAAAGAAGAGAATAGCACAATAGGAGTCTCTGTTTCTTATTTAAAATATTCTAATATATTAGGAATGTAGCAGCCCAAGTTACTGAAAAAGTGGGTACAACATTTATTTGTGTTATCACAAGTAGTTCATTTAACCCGTCAACATGGATTTTCTTTATTGAGGTCTTCTGGCCACATGCAATCCAGTGCCTTAAAGGGACTCTGACACTTTTGTGTCTCTCCCCAAGATAAATACCCTATGAAAAGCACCTTTTGAAATTTCTGTTTTTGAATTTCTTTGAAATTCCATCACAATAAAAAAAATGTACATGGGTGGAGCCTGAACTCCACCCAGAGAAGTCGCATATAGCCTGAGTAGACCGCAGACTTGAAAGCCTTTTGATGATTCTTTGCTGGGCAATCTGGGCTTTATACATACCTTATTCCGCAGAAATGTCGTGGGTGCAGAGTTATTGCATAGTTCTTCAAGCACTTTTGGCCATCAGGTAGTTCTGTGGCCTATGTGGTGATACTGGCTCGGGAGAGGCAGTCATTCTCTCTGCCGATAATTCTTCTGGAGCCTGAAACTGCAGAGAAATTTCTGCTATCCTCCCTCCCGCCAGTGAAAGTTATCCTTGCACAAGCAGGATAATTAAACATTCCTTTGGGCAATACCATCCTTAATAATATGGTAGATAACAACTCCTTTGTGCTGATGGGGTCTTCACGGAATTTGTCAGCATCTACCTACCAACTAGTCAGGCCTCCAACCTGCTGGATAACTGTTGCTCTGAGGGATTGTGCTTGATAATTGAAGGGAATTGGCTGATAATGGCCTTGTGACCAGGGTCTTCTAGGCATCCTACTTTTCTACTCAATCCAATTTGGGTTTTTCATTGTAGTTTTGAACCCCCTTTACGTTAATTGATTAGCTTTGAAGTTCAACATATATTTGCAGTTATTAGCATATTAATATACTAACCAAATTTATTACCATATGTCTGACTCCCTCTTAGATAGCAAGGTAATAATAGCATTCTAACTTAATGTGAACTTCACTCATGCATCAGGGAACATTTATTCAACTATTTAAATAATAAAACAAGGCATTTACCAAACTTTGGCAATTACTTTTCTTACTTTAAATAACAGTTTCCTCTGCTCTGGGCAAAATCTAAAGTGGCACTGTCACGGTGAACTTACCATTCTCCTATTGTTTCCTCTTCCTCTCTTAGAATCTGTTCTTCCTTTCTTTATTTCTGATTTAGTTTTCTTTGTCTTATGTATTTTTCCTATGCTTGACTTTCTTTGACCAAAGAAGGAGCTCAAGTCAGCTCTATTTCCGGTGTCATTGAAAGTACTCACCCTTCTCCTTGACACAGGAAATGGAGGTGACCTAAGCTCCTCTTTTGGTCAAAGAAAGTCAAGTGTAGGAAAAATACATAAGACAAAGTAGTCCCTAGAAAACTAGATCAGAAATAAAGAAAAAAAAGAACAGATTCTGAAAGAGCAAGAGAAGAGGAAACAATAGGAGAAAGGCAAGTTCAGCGTGAAGAGTGTCGCTTTAAGACATGTGAACAGGTTGCCAGAGAGCTGTACTTTCCCTACTGTGGCAAACCTAGCCACTTCATTCATCTATTTCTCCGTGTAAAAAATATGTGCATTCGTATGTTAACTTCACGAACAGAATAAGGATGTACTGTTCGTGAAAACGAATAAACTGTCGAATGGAGGACCACACAAGGGAGTCGTGTGACCCAAATAACAACTGGCATCATAGTGAAAACCACAAAATCCTAATGGTTTAATGGGTGGTCGCCGTTCGTATGTTTGGCCGTTGAGTGCATGGAACTAAAATCGATTACTCGACCTCGCGAACACCGCTGGACTTCAATGCCGTTCGTGCAGATAGACCCGCTCGTCCAAATGGAACGGCGTTCGCCTAAATTAAACCAACGACCTTCCTACACAGAACTATGCAGTATATTAATGTGTATTTTCGTTTGCTAATTCGTATAAACTCCCGAAAGAAGACCGGTCAAAGCCTGCAATTGCCTGGAACTATTTTGGGGCTCGAGCCTCGTGGCAGACCGGTCCAGAACTTAATTCGAATGGCTTTTCTATTCTAACAAACGGATCTGAGCGGTAATTCGACACATTGTGCGCTCAGATCCCAGCTATTCAGTAAAGGGTCTTTCGTGGAGCTCAAACACATATTTTACGAATTATGTATTTTTAAACAATATTGTGTGATTTTCTATACGGAGAGATAATGTAATTAAAGGTGTACTCTTACACAATTATCTCTCCAATACAGAAAAGGATCATGGGAAATGTTATTTTACACTAAGTTTTCCACACAGTCCCCCAGGGGAAAACCCCTGGAATGTCACTAAGGAAACCCCTTGCATGGGGATTTGTATAAAAGCTCAGTTGACTCCCAAACTGTGTGTCATCCAGTTGCTGGGAAATGGGATTGGGATTATTACGCTACTTTGGATTTGTATGCTGACTACGACTACCAGCAGAGATATTGTGGATTATACCTCTACTCCGCTACCTACATATATCATATCCCAGCTGATATCACATCCCATCTGTGATGTATTTTCTTTAAAGTAGACAAATGTTGATTTCCTTTCCTTTTTTTCCATCCCCCTTATTACTTTTGTAAACCCTACTTTGTATTTTGTCCAATTTATTACCAATGTTTTATAAAGGGGCACAATCTCAATTTTATCATGTAAATGAATACTCTTTTTAATGAATGATAATGATTCACTGTCCTTTACAGCTGCGAACTAACACTTCAACTTGTTGTCTATAATTACTTTTGATGTTGTCTCTTGTCTATAATAATTTGTATTTTAAATTTTCTAATACTTTCACTGTATTCTAGGGGGGAAGCATCTTTACTATTATAACCAGGACAGAAAGCACCAAACTGCAGACTATGGGGACCTGTGCAGAGGTGAGGAGCCGGTCATATGCCATTATTTGCTTGATTGGATGTTGTTTTTAGTAACTTACTAAAATATGTTAATAGTGAATGATGCATAACCTATGTTAGTCAGTACTACACTTGTGCATGGCAAAACAATTTGGTTTGTGCAACTTGGTTCATCAAAAAAAAAAAAACATTTTGTTTGGGTGGATCAAAATTCGTCAATGTGGTGTTTCCGTTTACACATATTTCATACATGCAATAGTTTCCTTAAAAACTATTCAGACAAATCAAAAGGATGCAAAAAGGGCCAATCGGTGTACTGCAAAATATATTCATATGCATATTTTCTCACCATTTGGTTCACAGATCTAAGCTTCAATTTTGTATTTTGGAAAACCTTTTCAAATGATTTGAAATTTTTGGATAAACTTTTAAAATAATTTAATTTTTTTTAAATGAATTTTTGCGGATATATTTTTTTAAATCAATGAAGCTGTTCATCCTTGGTTTGTTTTGTTTGTATCACAATTCAGTCATATGGGGATTTAGTGATTTAGGTGTATGGAATTTGGACGACAACCCCCCACCCCGAATTGCAATTTGTCTGAAACCAAATGCACAAGTCTAGTCTGTGACATCATTCTTGCCATCTGATATCTTTGGCATCTCTGTATTCTCCTACTTGCACATTTTGTTTCTTGCTCTCTCTTTCCCTTTCCATTTCTCTCTTTCCGATAATGGTCTCTTTCAGAGTAGGACTGTACCTGAAGCCCAGTGCATCAATGATGAGGACTGTGTCAAGGGAGGGGTGCATATACTTGGCAATGGTAAGTCTCTAAGTGCTGCAATGTCAATACAGATTCATAAACTGATTATCCTGTTGTATTCTATAGGAGGTCTATCTTATCATTTATTGATATAAATATTTCAATTGACTTTCAGAGAAATAAAAATAAATAAATACAGAAATATATTGCTTGATGACCTAATATTTGCATCCTATTGCAATGATGGTAGTGCAATTGTGATCACTAATGTCACATTTACAATGTCATCTTTAAAATTGTGTTATAGCACAAATTAGAAACATGGAAAAATTATTCCAAAAAATCTGGCAACCCTGGGAAGTATATGCTAACGAATGATACCACACAGACTAGAAAGGGTGAGTGGTCCACTCAGAGACCTAGACCCGCCGGGCGCCCCGACGAACAGCACGCCCCTCTCCCCTCTCCTCTCTCCCCACCCCACAGCCCCGCCCAATCCTCTTGCCCACCTTCCATATTTCCAAACATACGGTGCACAGTACTGGAAAACAAAACCGGCTCATATGCCTACCTAGAACCACAGATGAAACACACAGGGCAACCCAGTTAGGCAGTGAAAACAGGACGAAAAACACGTAGGAAAGCTAATGTTGTGAACGCTCACAGTGTTAGAATGACCATCACACACACACGACCCTGCTGGAAGCCCCTTAGGGACTAACCTCGAGGGGGAGATAAACGCACCATAGAGGCCACCAACAACTTCACGGAGATTGTCCTCAACTGGGGAGTACACAACACGGACATAGATGAACATTACCTTAAGGGACAGACCTACACGACATCCGCAGCTACTAAAGTACGAAATCAGTCCAAACGCAATAGTGAACACATAAGGAGCACGATAGCACGAACTGCTTTGAATGTTAAACCGACAACTACATTGACCGTGAACCTATATGGGTGAATTTAGAACCGCACAAAGTTAACTGTTTTATATGCCATGCAGTCATGTACCGTATTGTTTGGATTTTGTTCTGGTTATGTTTTACACATGGGCTCGAAATGCCCTAAAAACCTAAAAACGACACCGAGCGGCACATCAGTTCTGTACAAAGAAATGTATTACATGTTGTTGAACGGCCCCTGCGTGGGCCACTAAACATTACCAAGCCGCATTCAGTGTTGAAACAAAAATAAAGAATTTAAAAAAAAAAATTGTGTTATAGCAGAGTAAATTATATTGTTTATTTATGGCTACAGTTGGGTGCGGTTGACTAAAGGTAGAAGAAGGTGGCAATTGACCTAGGCAAGAGGTGAATGTTACAGTTTATGGTTGATATCAAATCATTGCTATGCCAAGCTGACTTGACTTCACTACTGAATTTAATCTCTCGTCTCTCATCTGTCAATTTTTACATTGACTTCCTGTACTCTATAGGAGTCAATTACTAGCCCTTACCTATAAAGCTCTAAACATCTCTAGCCCTTATTACATTTCTTCACTCATTTCTAAGTGCCCCCCTTCTCCATTTCTCTGCCCTGCCGGGGACCTTCTCCTGACCACTGCTTGCACCCTTACTGCTAACTCTTTGGGCCAGCCTGCCTACCCCCATAAGGCTCTTCTCTAGTCTTTAATCGTTTAAGAAGTCCCTCAAAACCCATCTCTTCAGAAAAGCCTATGGCCTTCCTTAGTAACTAATATTTCACAAATCTGTCTCTTGCTCTCTCCTAAAGAGCCACACTCCACTCTCACCTCTAGTTCTGCTACTTTTCCGCCTTGTCGTTTGGTTGTTATCCCCCTCATGTTGTTATACCCAACCTCCTTTAGATTGTAAGCTTGTTTGAGCAGGATTCTCATCCACCTGTTGATCCTGTCACAATTTGTAATTGTCTCATTTATTGTTAAATTCCCCCTTGATAATATTGTAAATCTCTACAGAATAAGTTGGTGCTTTATAAATGCCAATAATAATAATAATAATAATACCAACTAAATTAAAACTGCAAAATAAAATAGAGCCAGTATACACACTGGGTTAAGAACGCAAGGGTAAATCAACCAAATTAGAAAAACTAATTACAGGAATGGAAGTATGTGCTAAATGTAGTGTTACTATAAAATATGTGCAATCCCTCATTAATAATGCATGTTCGTTGATGTTCTCTGGGGCCTGTTCAGCTATTTAGAAACTATAAAGGAAGGGGAAACTGTTTTAACTGCAGATATGGAGGTTTCACTTTATATCTAGAGAAGGAGGCCCCCTGGGAGCCTTCATCTCACTTTTTTGAGAAGACATTGGCCCTTTATTTTTCTTTGTTTTCCTATATCCACTAGCGGTTAAGCCCCGAGACACCCCTGGAGTGTCTCACTGGTGTACCCTTTCTGTGACTGTGGAAACACCTCAGGACACACGCAGTGTTCCGCTGGTGTCCTGGTATGATTCAATCATAGAAATCCCTCTATTATTTGCACTTTATATTTCCATTGTTTCATATTGATGCTTAATTTACTTAACATAAAACAGGTAAACACATAGCACCCAATCAAGTTACTCGGTTAACTAAACCTAGAGCAAGTGCACCAACATTATGGTGGATTCTTCCCCATTGATAGAAATTCAGTGTGGCCAATATAGTTGCAAGTATCTCATGCTTTAATTGGATTGCCACTGATATTCCTGTTTTCCAACTGTAGGAACAACTAATTGGTGTGTTTGTGTAATAATTTCTATATTTTGACAAATTTGGTTTGGTAGATTTGATACTTATTGGCTACAATTGATAAATCCCACCAAAGAACAGTTTACATTGAATTTAAATAGTAAAAAAAAAAAATGATATTAAAGGGGCACTGTAGGCACCCAGCCTACTTCAGCTCATTGAAGTGGTCTAGGTGCCAACTCCCATCACCCTTAACCCTGCAAGGTAATTATTGCAGTTTTTATAAACTGCAATAATTACCTTGCAGAGTTAAGTCCTTCTCTAGTGGCTGTCTATCACTTCTATGACTTCTGGTCGTCTAAACAACGCTGGACGTCCTCACGCTATGCATGGGGACCTCCAGCGTCGCCGGAATCCCCATAGGAAAGCATGGAATAATGCTTTCCTATAGGGAGGTCTAATGCGCGCACAATCGGCCATTGCCGTACATGCGCATTAGGTCTCCCCCACCAGCGGACGTCGGCGTGGGTGGAGCCTGACCCAGCACGGAGGGATATCAGCGCTGGTTTCAGGTAAGTATCTGAATGGGTTTTAACCCCCTTCATTGTCGTGGGATGGGGGCCGGAGGGAGTGGGGCACTCCAGGATTCTCTAGCGCCAGGAAAACTGGTTTGTTTTCCATGCACTGGAGAATCCCTTTAACATGCCAACAATAGGCTTTAATAGTTCTTAAAATGTGGTTATACTGAAAGTGCTGCATACCTTCTGCAGGGGAACAGACGGGGCGCTGTATCCAAGCTGGGAGGGGGTCACTGAAAACCTGTGAGATTATTGGTTGGTGCCCACTGGAAGATGAAACTGTTACCAGGTTAGTATAAATAGGTAATGAGGGTTCTAATAATTCACACAGAGATTTATTAAAATGTGGTTTATAAATAAAACCAAGAGAGTCTTGATTGTTTTTATGAATACAAAATTTGCATACATATATATACTTAAGATGACATGTCCAGCTTGTACCTAGTATGTTATATGTTGCATTACTAAATATTTTATATGTTGCTCAGGGGTAGCAAACCTAGGGCACTCCAGATATTGTGTAATTCATCTTTCCTGATGCTTTGCCATCAGTGTAGCCAGGGCCGCCATCAGAACATTTGGGGCCACCTCCAAGCCCGCCCCGAGGATCCGCCTCCAAAGCCGCCCAACAAGGAAGCAATAGAGTGGATACAGGATGTGTGTTTTGTGGATGCAGTGTGTGTTGTGCATGTGTAGTGGATGAACTGTGTGTATATATTGTGTTTGTAGATATATATACATATATATTTATATATACACACACAATTTGTGTTTGAATATAAGCATGTTTTTTATGTGGTATGTGTGTGAATGTTGGTGTTTGAATGCAGGTGTACATTTGTATGTAGTGTATACACTTCCACAGACACATACACTGACATACATGCAAATACACACACACACACACACACACATCCTCAAACATTGACACAGAATACACACCCAGATACACACATACATACTAACAGATACACATACTGAAACAGACATACACACATATACAGACACATACTAACATACATACACACAAACACGTACTTGCATACTGACATACATATACACACACACACACACATATATATATATATATACACATACAGACACACACACATATACATACTGACATACATACACATCTTATTTTTCATCCACCCTCCTGTTTCTTACCTTTTCAGTGCAGGAGGGTGGCTGGGACTGATGGTAGTCGGCTGGCTCTCCTCGAGGTCTCCACTCTGTCGCGTCCCTTCTGCGCGGATTAAGCTGGGAGGAAGTGACTGACCGTCACTTCCTCCCAGCAGTACTTGTGGTGTGGCTGGCATCTTTAAAGGGGCCCAGTCACGCTATTACACGGCCACAGCGTTAACCGGGCCCATCAGGTGGCCCTTAATGCTTGGGCCACCTGATGGGCCCTATCAGCGTGCGGGCCCTGGTGCAGGTGCATGATATACATGGTTGTCACCTCCTGATGGCAGCCCTGAGTATAGCTGTAAGAGCATTGTGGGAGATGTAGTTCACAACATCTGGAGTGCTGTAGGTTGCCAACATATGCTCTATAAACTTTATTATACAGTGCGTTAAAATAAATGAATAATTATGCAAGTTGCTAGAAATAGGTAGTGTTAATGTGAGATAGAAGCAACTGAATCTGAGCATGTCATGTAATATTCTTGAGGCTGTCAGACTGACCCATCACAATTGCAGATATTAAGACCTCATGCTATAACGTCTGTCCATTGATTTCTCGCAAGCCACAAACTGTCTCTTCAAAACATGTATCCGTCCTTTCCTGTGTAATGAAAATATATTGAGTCAATTGTGGTAGAGGTCGGTTTTCTATATGTATTTGAAGGGAGACACCTGTTGCCTGTGAAATGTTCAACCTCATGACAAATTAAAAGCTATGCTAAAAGAATGGGCTGTACAATTTTACTCAAATGCTAGAACTGGCACATTGCAATTGTTTAAAATCATCAATTATTTGGTCCTAAAATAGAAACTTGACGAAATTTGCACGAGAATATTTTTTATGTAAACACCATGTTTACAAAAACACAATATTCAGCCTTACCCACAATATAACGTTTAGGAAACCGGTGAATTGCTTGACATTGGACTGTTAATGGTACTCCTCAAAGTCACATATCTATTGAGTATCATGGATTGATTTATGTAAAAGGAGCTAATCTTGTACCAAGTCCTTGAAGTGAAAAAAGAAACAATGTTTGCTGATTGCTCGAATTATACAGATTTTTAATAATTTAGGTAATTTGTATTGTATTTACAAGTTCACCTATATTACGTGTTCTGGCATATTTATTACATTTCAGCACCACATTGTATTAATATATAATTATGTTTAGTTCAAACTATATCTTGATATTTGACCAGTTTTAAGATATAACTAGTTAGCTCTTAAGAGCAGCCATTGAGAGTCCAACATACCAAAAGACGAAAAGCTAAAATTATAATTAAAGTGTTTCCATACTGAAAATATATATGGAATTATTCCCAAGTGTCTGTAAATTCTTTTCTCAAAACCAATGTTACCTCCTCATATTACATCCAGGAATGACAAGGCCTGACTAATCTTATTGCTGGAAATCAAACGTAATTATATCATCTAACATAAACCGGTGTCAATACAATTTAAATCCCATTTCTTTGTTGATTTTTCTCAATTTTTACATACAACCCACTATGCCCATGCCGATTTCATGCTTCTGTCTCTTGTTACTCATATTATCTAATTTCCATACCTTCATCACTCTGCCTATAATCTTCTCATCATATTTCCGTCTTTACCTTATCTCTTCTCATCTTACTGTCTCTCGCTTTCTTTTTTTTAATCATGTTTCTCTCTCTTTAGAATACTTGTTCTTGGCTCACTTTTTTGGTCTGTCCATGTAGCTCTACCTTTTATTCTCTCTCACCCTCTCATTTTAGTGAATCATTGCAAGAATTTGTTCCAAGCTTCACTATTTTAATCAAGAACGTTATCCACTTTCCTCAATTTGGATTTTCCAAGTAAGATTCAATTTTGTTTGTTGAGTTAAACCATTGCACGTCTCAAAAATATTACCCATCTAGATTGAAATTATTTTCCTGTGCTCAGTTATTAGAGTAATCTAATGCATTAGCTGGTAAACATCTCAAATTAAATATGTTTAAGTAGAACAGAGTTTAACACCGGTGTTTCAGTTCTTCCAGCATGTCCTATTTCAGTAGTAAATCTCTTTCTACATGTGATTATGCAAATAACTAAGCCAATCAGACAATCAATTATGTTAAATTGTGTTCTGCTTGAGAGTGTTCAATGCTTGTGTTTTAGGACATTGCTTTCATGAATTTACCCTGTGAAAGATGTGACAGTCAAGACTTCCAAAATATACAAATGCATTGCCTAACTTTTTTCATCTAAGTTTTAATATTTAAGAAAGGGTGAGAGAAAACATGTTAAATGTGTATTTAATTAGGTCAACGGGCAGAAAGGGAGGGCTTGAATCCAATAATTTAAAGAGCAAAAGTAGGACTAATACCCTGACCACGAAACCAAAAATAAAACTTAACCTTTATTAGGTATCTGATAAGAAATAGAAAATATAGTAATAAAAAAAAGTGAACAGAATCAATAAATGACTGTCACATAGACACAAAAACAAAACATGAGAACTAGGTCTCTAGTGAACAAAGTATTGACGTGCACAAAAAGACAAGGGAAAACAAAACATATACGTAACTACATATATACAATATAAGTATAATGGTACCAGTCTATTTAATGTGGATGCAGAGACCAAATCCCTAGAATACAAGGATATAAGATATTTAAGGTGATATTGGCTCTCTAACAAGCTGTAAATAGGCCATATATTAAGTTTTAATATATCAAGCAGATACACTATTACACTGTATACAATGACTTTAGAAAACTGCACTATAGAAACTGGATATGATTAGTCATGTAACCTAAATATTATTTAGAATAAGCTTCATAAGATGACCTACTTATAAAGCATGCACAGCTTAGAAGGTACGTTGTCCTGGGAACAGTACCAAATCCTATCGAAAAACATTCTGTTCTGCAACACTCAAGTAACCCATGGGACTTTCCTCTTTATTCTTTGTGACCCCACTCTTGCGTCTTTGATTGTTGATCTTTAAATGCAATAATGCCAAATGATTTGTTAAACATTTCTTGGCGGTGTGTACAGTACAGCTTCACATTATTTTCCAATAAGTGCTGCGCAGCACTTTGATGGAGAAATAAAATTAACTTTACTGCTCAATCATGAATAATTTTTCATAGATATTGTCTTAGAGCTTTTAACTCTCTGTGTTTTCCACTCATTCAGTGGATTGACTGATTGAACACCTTTGAGACATGCTAAGCCTATAAGTACATAATGATCATGAAGGTAATCATCAGGCCGTTTTAATCAAATGCCATATAGAACCATGGACTTAACATAAAATAATTAAAGTTTTAACTTATTTTACCATATTATGCATTTGACTGTTCCTTTAATAAAAATTTCACAAAGTTACCTTCTTTTTTTTACATTTCCATTACTCATTTATCCACTTTAGGGGCAACATAGAGGGGCAGGATTTCTTGAGGAACTGCACCTATCATCCCATCTCCTCACCTTCATGTCCCATATTCACCGTGGGCTTCATTGTGAGTGAGGCTGGTGTCAACTTCACAGAAATAGCATATAAGGTCAGACATGAAAAGTATATAAGGAAATTGTGTGTTTTACTAGGAACCGTCAATAATATTAAGCTTTTAAAGGGACACTATAAGCACAAGAACAACTTTTTAGTTTAATGAAGCAGTTTTGGTGTATATATCATGTCCCTACAGTCTCACTGCTTAATTCTCTGACATTTAGATGTAAAATCACTATTTTTTCTGTTTATGCAGCCCTAGCCACACTTCCCCTGGCTGTGACTCACACACAGCCTGCATAAATAAAATGGTTTCATTTTCAATCAGATGTTATCTTAGAAGTTTTTATCTCCTGCTCTGTAATTTGAACTTGAAGCACACACAGAAGGTTTCTGCAGGGTCTAGCAAGCTATTAACAGAGAAAAGAAATTCTAAATTAAACAGAACATGTAAACATTAGATGACTCTTTAAAGGAAGTGCTTAGAAAGGCTATGTAAGTCAAATGCAGGAAGGTGTACATAGGGCTGTATAAACAAAGTGATTTAACTCCTAAATGGCAGAGAATTAAGCAGTGAGACTGCAGGGCCATGATACATACACCAAACCTGCTTCATTGAGTTAAAGTAGTTTTGGTGACTACACTGTCCTTTTTAAGTGAAATATATTAGAACATTTGTTATTTTTTTTAGTATGAAACCAAAATACAATATTTCTCACATGAAGCGAGCGTGATGAAAATAGATAAATAAAAATGGTCAAATATCCGGTGTATTGGTATTTGTAAGGCATTACTATCATTACAGCTTACTAAAATGACTGAGAATGTAAAACATATGTCCACATTTGAACTTAATACTCACAAATCAGGAAGTACAAAAAAAACGTATAGTTCTAAAATAAGGTTTTTAAAAAGTGCAATAGCAATATTTTCTTTAACAATTGCTGGAATGCTAATATAGTGCTAATAGTGAAATGGGAGAACTCATACTCCATTACCCATCACTGAAAAGCCTGGTGTGATCCACCGACACTATCTTTACTTTGGAAAGAGAGAGGCAGCTGTCATTTTCAGGATTTTTACAGATATTAAATGAGTGAATAGATTCATGGCAGAGAAATGTGTTCCTCTAAGGCAGGCGTCCTCAAACTACGGCCTGCAGGGTGGATCCGGCCCGCCAGGGTCCTGAACCCGGCCCCCAGCATTTAGGGCCACCCGATTTAGGGGCCCGGTCAGCGCTGCGGCCGTGCAATAGCGCAACCGGGCCCCTTTAAAAAAAAAAAGTAGTGCTGGGAGGAGGCGACGGCTGGTCATTTCCTCCCAGCTCCCTCCTCGTGGGAGGGAAGAGAGACACAGCCAGGCCACGAGGACGGGAGAGCCACCGCCACGCCGACTGCCATCAGCCACAGCCACCTTCCTGCAAAAAAAAAAAAGGTAAGAAAAATTAGTTATGTGTATGTATGTCAGTATGTCTGTATGTCAGTATGTCTGTGTGTGTGTGTGTGTGTGTGTGTGTATGTGTCTGTATGTATGGCAGAATCTCTGTCTGTATGTATGTCAGTATGTGTCTATGTATTTCAGTATGTATGTGTATGTATGTCTGTGTGTCTGTGTGTTTATGCATCTGTATGTGTCTGTATGTATGTCAGTATGTGTCTGTATGTATGTCTATCTGTGTGTGTATGTATGTCAGTATGTATGCCTGTGTGTCTGTGTATGTATGTCAGTATGTATGTCAGTGTGTCTATGTGTATGTATTTCAGTATGTTTGTATGTCAGTGTGTGTGTGTCTATCTGTATGTATGTATGTGTGTGTGTGTCTGTATCTGTATGTATGTCAGTATGTATGTATGTAGCTGTACGTATGTATGTATGTATCTATATGCATGTTTCTATATTTCAATATGTATTTATGTATGTATGTGTATGTTTTTCAGTATGTATATCTGTGTGTGTATATCTGTATGTATGTCAGTATGTGTGTGTGTGTCTTTGTGTGTTGTATGCATGCCAGTATGTGAGTATGTGTCTGTATGTGTTTGTATGTCTGTGTGTATGTATGTGTCTGTCTGTATGTATGTCAGTATGTGTATGTCTAAATGTATGTGTATGTATTTCAGTATGTATGTATGTATGTATGTGTATGTCTGTCAGTATGTGTGTGTGTCTGTATGTATGTTAGTATGTGTCTATGTGTCTGTATATGTCTATGTGTCTGTTTCAGTATGTATAGGAATTTGTTCAAATTGTTTTCAAACTATAGTCCGGCCCCCAACCGTGTCTGAGGGACAGTGAACTGGCCCCCTGTTTAAAAAGTTTGAGGATCCCTGCTCTAAGGGAACGTCGTAATTTACAGAGTATTCATTTATTTATTTGAACTATCTTTTATAATAAACGCAAACAATTCAGTAAAGATAAATGGATTGAAAAAATGCATTGTACAGCTGGCAATGAGTAACGTGAGATGGTCTTGTTTTGTTTTTCCTAAGTGAACAGTTTCTAAAAATTTCTGTCTTTCTGCATAGGGTGGAATTATAGGGGTTATCATTAACTGGAATTGTAATTTAGATTTGCATCCTTCAAATTGTCATCCACAATATTCATTCCGAAGACTTGACTTGCAGAGCAAAGTGTCCTCTGGATACAACTACAGGTATAGGTGTAGATATTGCTTATACTGTTAGAATGTTTTCTATTTAATAAACTCTATTGGCCAGACCAAGAAATTCAGCCATTAAGACTTTAGTGAATAGCCCTGGTGGTCTTTGGTACATTTCAGAAATATCGCTTACAGCCCATATCATCAATGATAATATGAAATTGCTCTTTAACATTATCTTAACCCCTTAAGGACACATGACATGTGTGACATGTCATGATTCCCTTTTATTCCAGAAGTTTGGTCCTTAAGAGGTTAAACATGTTATTTTGGGGGGAAAGAAGAAAGTGGAAATGCACTTTGCACTGTGAGTGTAATGATTATCCCAACATGAAGAGTGAAAATCCACCAGTAGAGACAGAAAGAAAGTCCCTAAGCCAGTCCTTAGAATGGCCGGGTAAAAGAAAAAACTACAAGAAATGTCAAAAACAAGCCAAGGTCAAGGGAAGCCAGAAATACAACGAGGAAAGAAGCCGAGTCAGGGAAATCAGACAAGTTGAGAGCAAGCCGGGTCAAAACCAAAGAACTATCACAAAGGATGCAGGGACGCACTAAAGGGACACTAGAGACACAAGGCACACTAGGAACCACAACAGGGCACTGTGTTTAACCCCTTAAGGACCGAGGACGGTTCAGGACCGTCATTGGCATTTTAGCATTGCCGACCGCTGACGGTCCTGAACCGTCCTAACGGTCTTAGTTACTTAACCGGTCGCGGTCGTTCCCCCGGCGGCGATCGGCGTTGGTCCCGGTGTGGGGAGACTACATGCAGCCCAGACAGTCTCCCCATGGCAGATTAGGACCCCTGTGGCCATGTGATCGCTCAACAGAGCGACCACATGGTCACAATAGGTGTCCATGTGTCTGCCTGCAGGGGGACTGTCTGTGCTGACAGGCAGTCTCCCTGCTAGTGTAAAATCAAAGAAAAAGAAAAAAGTTAATGTTAATAAAAAAAATAAAATTAAATATGTGTATATATATATATATATATATATATATATATATATGATATATAGATATATATATATATATATATATATATATATATAGATGTATATTATATATATATATATATATATATATATATATATATATATAATATACGTCTATACATCATACATATAATATCATACTATGTGTATTTTTATATTAATATGTACATATATTAATATAAAAATACACTTAGAATTAAATTACACACGTGTATATATATAATATATATAATAACTATATATTGTATATATATATATTATTATAAAATACAAATAATAAGTAATTTAAATTAAATTAAAAAATGTAAAAATAATAATAAAAATTTAAAAAAATTATATATCTATATGAAATTTTATTCTAACTGTATTTTGATATTAATATATATATTTATATCAAAATACACTTAGAATGAAATTGTATATATATCTATGTATATATAAATAAATAAAAAGTATACGAACTATACATATGTCCATATACAAAATTACATAAATAATATATATAAATATACACGTAGACTTCATATATATAAATATGCATATATATTTAAATCCTACGTGTGTATTTATGTAATATTTTTACATAATTAAGTAATTTTATTGATTGCAATTTAAGGGACCTGCCTGCCAACCCAGGTCGAAAGTCCAGAGAATTTAATTTGTTAGCACTGTATTTTACCCTGTAACCTTCTACGACACCCTAAAACATGTACATGGGGGGGGTACTGTTTTACTCGGGTGACTTCGCTGAACACAAATATTAGTGATTCAAAACAGTAAATCATATCACAGCGATGATATTGTCAGTGAAAGTGACTTTTTTTAATTTTTCACACACAAACAGCACTTTTACTGATGATATAATTGTTGTGATACATTTTCCAGTTTTGAAACACTAATATTTGTGTTCAGCAAAGTCTCCTGAGTATAACAGTACCCCCCATGTACAGGTTTTATAGCGTTTTTGAAAGTTACAGGGTCAAATATATGGGTCAAATATTTTTACATTGAAAATAGCCAGGTTGGTTACGTTGCCTTTGAGAGCGTATGGTAGCCGAGGAATGAGAATTACCCCCATGATGGCATACCATTTGCAAAAGAAGACAACCCAATGTATTGCAAATGGTGTATGTCCAGTCTTTTTTAGTAACCACTTAGTCACAAACACTGGCCAAAATTAGCGTTCAATTTAGTTTTTTACTTTTTTCACACACAAACAAATATGAACGCTAACTCTGGCCAGTGTTTGCGACTAAGTGGCTACTAAAAAAGTCTGGACATACCCCATATTGAATACCTTGGGTTGTCTACTTTAAAAAAAATATGTACATGTGGGGTGTTATTCAGAGATTTATGACAGATAATAGTGTTACAATGTCACTATTGATACATTTTAAAAATGTATGTTTTGAAACCGCAATATCCTACTTGTACTTATAGCCCTATAACATGACAAAAAAAATAGCAAAAAGCATGTAAACACTGGGTGTTTTTAAACTCAGGACAACATTTTGAATCTATTTAGCAGTTTTTTTTATTCGATTTTGTAGATGAGTAAAAGATTTTTCACATAAAAGTAAAAAAAGTGTGTTTTTTTCAATTTTTCATCATATCTTTTTAAAATTAAATTACATGAGATTATATAAATAATGGTATGTAAAGAAAGCCCCTTTTGTCCTGAAAAAAACAATATATAATTTGTATGGGAACAGTAAATGAGAGAGCGGAAAATTACAGCTAAACACAAACACCACAAAAGTGTAAAAAGATGCCTGGTAGCAAATGTACAACATCGCAAAAACAGTCCGGTCCTTAAGGGGTTAAAGCAGACTGGGCTTTTATATCATTAGGGGCGTGGTTAGAATAGCCACACCCCAAAAGGTACTTGTGCACTGAGCTCTGCTGTATAGAGCTCTCCTGACTTCATGACGGCAGCATGCATGCGCCATGTCATCAAAAGGGGAGGGCGCATAGCGTCCAGCATCCCTGTGGCTGAGTGGAGCCTGTCTCGGCGTGGGAGCGACGGTCCGCTCAATCCTGGCATCGGCAGACCGACAAGGTAAGTGAGAGAGGGCTGACAGTAAGCACAATATAGTCCTGAAGGTTCATTAACCTTTAGAACTGGTGATTTGAGGGGTTACGAAAGGCATTTGGCATCCCAGAGCTCATGAAACCACTCTTGGATTTGTTAAGCACTGTATATAGAGATATTATCACATGTGCTCATGAAAAGGAAAAATGGGTTTGTATTATTTGACTGGTCAGAAAGAGCCAATAGCCAATATAATTTACATTTGCATTGACAACTTATTTGGAATGAGTTTATATTAAGTTACCTAAAGTTTGGAGTTTAGTTTATGGATGTGTGTTCTTGCTCCCCAGTTTCAGTCTTTTGCTTCACTTTTTCTACTCATTTTTCTACTCATTCAGATATGCCAAATATTACAAAAAGAATGGTACAGAGTCTCGCACCCTCATCAAGGTGTATGGAATTCGTATTGATGTGATTGTCCATGGAGAGGTAGGTATCACATGTACAGTGGGGCAGTAAGGATGGCAAAGCCTAACATAGAATCTTCAAAATGTCGAGATCCTTTCCAACATCACCACCACAAATTTGAAGCTAATTTTCAAATAGTTATGCACCTTGTATTAGCTGGTTGAGAGAGAGCTATCGTTGCAAATGATCGGATTACACAGTTAACAAGAACACTCTTGCTGCCTGCATACACAGTTTGTTCCCCGTCCCCCGTAAGTCCCAGTTAAAAGGCATAGACTGGAAACAAATATTAATATAACTGATAGCATAAATATAGTTAAATGATGAGGGGGTGGGGGGTGGAGCTGTAGAGTGGATAGCAGGTAGACACATAATGACAGGGTATACTATGAAGTGCCCACAGGGCAATACTTAAATTAAGTTTTATCCAATATGGCTGCTCAGCTGGATAAAAAAAAGTAACATTTTCACAAAAAGCAATATACACCATTAAAAAAAAAAGTCATTATATTCCATTAAAGGGATACTCTAAGCACTAAAACATATTTAGCTTAATGAAGCAGTTTTGGTGTATAGATCTTGCCCCACAGTCTCACTGCTCAATTATGTGACATTTAAGAGTTTAATAACATTTGATTCTGTTTATGCAGCCATAGCCACACTTGCCTGGCTGTGACTCACCATGAAAGAAAAACGTGTGTTTAATTTAGAATTTCTTATCTCCTGCCCTATAATTTGAATCAAACTGAAGGCTGTTGCAGGCTCTAGCAGACAATTAACAGAGCATGAGATAAGAAATTCTAAACTAAACACACCACGCAATAAGGGAAGCTAAACATTTGACTCTTTTTCAGGAAGTGCGTTGGAACGCTGTGGAAGTCACCGCTAGGGAAGATGTGACTAGGGCTGCACAAAGAAATGTTTTTCAACTTCTAAATGGCAGATAATTGAGCAGTGAGACTGCAGGGGGCATGATGTATAAACCAAACACACACATACACGAGAAAATCAAGGTAAATTAAACCTAGTCTCAGATTGAATAGTAGAAGTAGAATGCAAACTAAACTAGCTCTCATTGAGTAGGAATAGAAGCGCAATGTAAATAAGGTCAAAAATAGGAATATAAAGTAGCAACCCAAGGTGACATGGGGTCTCAAAAAGTCTTCCACATCCAAACAGCCAATGGCAGCATGTTCTCCCTCTGTCCTGACCAGGGCCGTTTGAAGGAATTTGGGGGCCCCAAGCAAAACGGACATGGAGGCCCCCACATGCACGCTCAAGGTCTGGGCCCCCCGGCGCCTGCACCCGGGTCCTCCCCCGGCGCCTGCACCCGGGTCCTCCCCCCCCCCCCCCCCCCGAGTCCGCCCACAGGGCTGCAGTGTCTGCAGGGCCGGTGCAAGGATTTTTGCCGCCCTAGGCAAAAGTAAAGTTTGCCGCCCCCCATGTGACATCACAGTGCCCCACCCATATGATCTGCCATGTTAACTAACACAGTGCTGCAGTGCCGCCGTGTTTACAATAAAAGGCCTGCAGGGACAGGCTATAGACACCAGAACCACTACATTAAGCTGCAGTGGTTTTGGGGACTATAGTGTCCCTTTAATGTGAGGTAAATTAGAGATTAGTGCCATTAATAATATACTAGATTGCCTACTTACAACCAGATGAGGATGATGATGGGCTTCAGCTGCCGTCTGGCTCCACTGGTCTGGTGTAGAACAGGCTCTCTGGAGGCGGTTTGTAACTGTGGTCACAAAAATCAATGTTCTGGGAGAACGGGAAGCAGCTCCATTTTTTGAGGGCCATTTACACAGCTCAAGGTCTGGGTCCCAGGGTCCACCTTCATGTTCCACCAATGAGTTTGTTCACAGGGGTGTGTGTGTGGGGGGGGGGGGGGGGGATGTCCTGATGTGTGTAAGGAATGCATTGTGTGAATCTGTGTTTGTATGTGTAAGGGCTGCAAGGTGAGTTTGTGTATGTATGGGATGCAGTGTGTGTCTGTAAGGCAGTGTTTCCCAACCCAGTCCTCAAGGCACACCTACCAGTCCAGGATTTAAGGATTACCCAGTTTTGTCTAAGGGGTTTTTAGAAAAAAAAGAAAAAACACCTTAGACACAACTGGGTCACCCCTAAATCCTGGACTGGTAGGTGTGCCTTGAGGACTGGGTTGGGAAACACTGCTGTAAGGGATGCACTGAGTGTGTGGAAGGGGTGCATTGTGTGTTGCTGTGTGCAAGGGATGCATTGCTTGTGTATGTGTGTCTGTGTGTAATGCATTGTGTGTTTTTCTGTGTGCAAGGGGTGCATTGTGTGTGTGTGTGTGATGGATGTCAATCTCTCCCCCTACCCCCGTCAATTTCCTTCTTCTCCCCCCCTCTCCAATTCCCTTCTTCTCCCCCTCCCTCTCATTGCCTTCTCCCCCCTCCAATTTCCTTCTTCTCCCCCTCCCTCTCATTTCCTTCCTTCTCCCCCCTCCAATTTCCTTCCTTCTCCCCCTCCAATTTCCTTCCTTCTCCCCCCTCCAATTTCCTTCCTTCTCCCCCCTCCAATTTCCTTCCTTCTCCCCCCTCCAATTTCCTTCCTTCTCCCCCCCTCCAATTTCCTTCCTTCTCCCCCTCCAATTTCCTTCCTCCCTCCTCCAATTTCCTTCCTCTCCCCCCTCCAATTTCCTTCCTCCCTCCCCCCTCAAATGTCCTCTCCCCCCTCCCTCAAATGTCCTCCCTTCCTCTCCCCCCTCAAATTCCTACCTCTCCCTCCCCTCCCTCAAATTTCCTTCCTCTCCCCCCCTTCGAATTTCCTCCCTTCCTCTCCCCCCAAAAAATGTCCTCCCTTCCTCTCCCCCCCAAAAAATTTCCTCCCTCCCTCTCCCCCCCACTCCCTCAAATTTCCTCCCTCCCTATGCCCCCCATTCCCTCAAATTTCCTCCCTCCCTCTCCCCCCCACTCGTTCAAATTTCCTCCCTCCCTCTCCCCCCCACTCCCTCAAATTTCCTCCCTCCCTTTCCCCCCCACTCCCTCAAATTTCCTCCCTCCCTCCCTCTCCCCCCCACTCCCTCAAATTTCCTCCCTCCCTCTCCCCCCACTCCTTCAAATTTCCTCCCTCCCTCTCCCCCCCATTCCCTCAAATTTCCTCCCTCCCTCTCCCCCCCACTCCCTCAAATTTCCTCCCTCCCTCTCCCCCCCACTCCCTCAAATTTCCTCCCTCCCTCTCCCCCCCACTCCCTCAAATTTCCTCCCTCCCTCTCCCCCCCACTCCCTCAAATTTCCTCCCTCCCTCTCCCCCCCACCCACTCAAATGTCCCCCCTCTCCCCCCCACCCACTCAAATGTCCTCCCTTCGCCCCCCCCACCCACTCAAATTTCCTCCCTCTCCCCCCCACCCACTCAAATTTTCTCCCTCACCCCCCCCCACCCACTCAAATTTTCTCCCTCCCCCCCACCCACTCAAATTTTCTCCCTCCCCCCCTCCACCCACTCAAATTTTCTCCCTCCCCCCCTCCACCCACTCAAATTGTCTCCCTCCCCCCCCACTCAAATTTTCTCCCTCCCCCCAACCTACCCAAATATTCTCCCTCCCCCCCACTCAAATTTTCTCCCTCCCCCCACTCAAATTTTCCCCCTCCCCCCCACTCAAATTTTCTCCCTCTCCCCCCTCCCCCCTCCAATTTCCTCCCTCCCTCTCCCCCACTCACTGAAATGTCCTCCCCCATCTGGCTGTCCCTGACACCCGGCGGGCGCGCGAGGGAGCACTCTCCTCTGAGTGCTTCCTCTTCAGCTCCCTCGCGCGCCGAATACTGATGCCGGAGCCGGGAGATGACGTCATCTTCCGGCTCCGGCATCAGTACGGTGCGCGAGGGAGCTGAAGAGGAAGCACTCAGAGGAGAGTGCTCCCTCGCGCGCCCGCCGGGTGTCAGCAGGGCCAGCCTCTGGGGGGCCCTGAGGTGACCGGCTGCTGGGCCCCCCAGGAGAAGAGGCTGGCCCAGTGGGAACATACCGGGGTCGCAGGGCCCCCTGCGACCCGGTATGTTCCCACTGAATGTGGGGCCCGGACGACCTGAGCAGTCCGGGCCCCCCAGGACCGCATGCCCCTGCCGGCTCTGCTTGGGGCCCCGGGCCAGCTCGGGGCCCCAAGCAGTTGCTTGTTTTGCCTGTTGGGTAGCGACGGGCCTGGTCCTGACCTCTTTTTCAGCTTGCCTCCTCCCCCAGAGTCAGCCCTTCCCAGCTCACTGGGGGTGCCGAGGAAAAGAGCCTGCTGCTGATTGGCAGGGAGATTAAAAGATCTCTCTGACGGTGAAGTGGAAACCCTCCCTCCCTTATCCTTTATAGAGCTTGACCTGGCAGTGTGAGAAGTCTCCCTGCCAGGTCTTGCTCTCTGTGTGCAGGGAGGATAGCGCAGAGCTGAATACGAGGAGGAGATAGGGAGTGACATCCCCTCCTCCGTCTACAGCATGTTGTGTGCTCCCAGCACCTGTAGTAAGCTCTGCTAGGAGGAGCTGCTTGCAGGAGGAAACACTGTGGACAGCATTACTGCAGAGGCATGCTGCTCAGGGGCTGGTGGAGAGAAAGAGATTAGAGACTCAAGAAAGGTAAGTTAAAACAAATAAAAATGGGGTCTTGAGAAGATATTAATAAATGGTTAATGGAGGCAGATGTACAGCTGGGGGGGAGGAGAAAAGGAAGTGGAGTGATAGTGAGAAAGTAAGTGGTGACAAAGACAAGTGTGGGGGATAAATACTGACATTCTGTATATATATTTACCGCACAGATAGTACCACAGCAGCTATCAGTTTCACATAGCCCAGTTCACTGTTTAGTGACCCAGGCTATGTTCAGTTTTATGCAGAGCCACAGGGCTCTCTCACCTGGTCCTAAGCCCACACTATTGCCTCTTACCACCCACTACAGCCCCTAACCCATCACTTTTGCCACTAAGCACCCGCTACAGCCCCTAATCCTCTTTTATTGCCTATGATCCCCCACTACAAGTTCTGATCCCTGCACTACAGGTCCTGAACCTCATCACAGGTCATGACCCCCACTATTTACCCTTACCCTTTCTATTGACCCGTCCCCCCCATTTCAGCCTTTGATCCCACACTACAGGTCATGACCCCCCTACTACAGACCCAGACCCAGACCCACCCCACTATAGTGAGCTTGTCTGTGAGCTTTTATGTAGTGAGCATGTGTGTGTCAGTGAGTTTGTCTGTAGTGAACATGTGTGTCAGTGAGCGTTTCTGTAGTGAACATGTATGTGTGTGTCAGTGAGCTTTTCTGTAGTGAGCATGTGTGTCAGTGAGCTTATCTATAATAAGCATGTGTATGTGTGTCAGTGAGCATGTGTGTCAGAGAGCTTTTCTGTAGTGAGCATGTGTGACAGCGAGCTTTTCTGTAGTGCGCATGTGTGTGTCAGTGAGCTTGTCTGTAGTAAGCGTTTGTGTGTGTGTGTGTGATAGTAGGCTTGTCTGTAGTAAGTTTGTGTTTGTATACCAATGAGTTTGTCTGTAGTAACCGTGTGAGTGTCAGTTTGTACTAAGTGTGTGTGTTTGTTTACCAGCAACCTTGTCTGGGGGTGTCAATGAGATTGTCTGTCAGTGAGCCTATAAGTGTGTATCAGTGAGCTTGTGTTTTTAAGTCAATTACCTTATATGTATCAGTGAGATTGTCTGTCTGTCTGTCTGTCTGTCTGTCTGTCTGTCTGTGGACCTGTGTATCAATGAGTTTGTGTGCTTGTGTCAGTGAGATTGTCTGTCTGCATGTATGCTTACTGTATAATTACATTTTTACCAATGTTTTGAACTAGAAAAAGAAACATACCAATAATCAATCTCTCTCTCTCTATATATATATATATATATTTTTTTTAAATGTTATATATATATATATATATACACACACACACACATATATATATATATATATATATATATATATATATATATATATATATATATATATATATATATATATATACACACACACTACATGGCACAATTACTTATGGGGCTGGCATACCTTTATTTCCAAGGCTGCTTTGTAGCCCGAGTCTGGCCCTGCAAAAAGGAGCTGAGCATGGATGTCATTATGCTCCCCCCCCTGGAAAAATTCCTGTGGACGCCCATGAGAACTTGGCCTTGGTGTTAAAAGAAGAAGAAAAAAAAGCATTAAAAAAAAAATTACCAAAGTTTTGTGAAATCACTGTTTTTTGGTTGGAGTAACGGTTTAATATGGATGCTGGGATTAGCCATTTTTTGCAAAAATATAAGTATTACTGACTAGTTTATATTGCAAGGAAGAAGTTTACTTAATTCATTCTGTCTTTCAGGCTGGGAAATTCAGTCTTATCCCAACCATCATTAACCTGGCCACAGCACTGACATCTATTGGTGTAGTAAGTACATGCTCCCTTTTTGCACCCACATGCAGTCGGTAATCTTATCATGTAGAAAACAAGAATTTTTGGCAATTTCAAATATTCTAGAATATTTTACCTACATGTCCAGTGGTATATATTTAAAAAAAATCCCTGATATAGACACATATTGATGACTGGTCACTGGAGAGGCACGGTCAAGAGTATAAATAGCTGGTCTGTATAGCTATGGCAAATAGAATATTACTCTAGGGGTTGTTATATGGATTATCTGATTAAGCTCCTTTTCATAGATTTCCAGACTATAGTTACATCTTCATCATGTAGTTCAGCGTTGGTACTACATACATTTGTTCACCTTCTAATTTAACTACTGGTCTTTTACCCAATTGCATTGTTTATTGGTAATGGCCCTTGAAGCCTAGTTTGATGGAGTGGTAATTGTGTGAATGTCCTATTACATTTTAAACATGCATGATGTACAAAGTGTGTTCCCCTGTTACTTGTGAATAATCTGTTAATCCTCTACCAGGGATCTGTACTCTGCGACTGGATATTACTGACATTCATGAACAAGAACAACATGTACAGCATGCGGAAATACGACGAGGTAAGGAAATGTACAGAGAAACATGTACATGTTTCTGTTTGTCATTATATGGGTAATGACAGACAGAAACAAATTGGTAAGAATTCATGGTGGAAATCAAATGCTGTCAAAGAGTGTGGAATGGAAGGAAGAGAACGATAAGCAGAAGGTATAATTAGATAAGGGGTGGAAATGACAGTTAGAAATACAAATGTAAAGAAGAAGATTGGTAAGAAGCAGGTTTGCATTGAGATGGAATAAAAGTAAAGAAATCATGCCTAGTATACTATACCTTTAAAATAAAAAGAACTACGGGTTTATTGACTAAACTAGAGTTTATAGAGAACTAATTGGGATGCACATCTTTAGCTAAAGTAAATAAGATGGAAAATAGCTGAGTTGAGGATTGTCACAGCTCAGCAATTGTGGCTTAGAATTTCAAGTTTGTCTGTCAATCGTCCCCAATTCCAATTTTAACAGACCAGCTACAATGTGGTTTTATTATGTTAGGTTCACTACCTGGTTATTTGGAGAGATTTGTGCGTTTTATTAAGTGCTAAAAATAATTTGTACATATTACAAATAGTCACTGCTTAAGATACCTATAATTGCCAGCAAAAGTCTAGATTTCTCTGAAATGAAAAAAACAAAACTGTGTTTTCCCCTCGTGTCAGTCAATTCAGTCTGTGCCACTCGGCACAGAGATCAGAAGGCTGTGCACTGAATGTCCGTTATCAGGGAAACCCTCCTGAAGGCTCCTCTCGTCTTGCCTTCAGCCTAAGGGAAAGCAATGATTGCAAGTGAAAGGAGGGAGAATGCTCAGGCTCTGTGTGAGAGCAGCAGGATGGAGAGAGAGAACCATAATGATTTATTGCATGTGAATCACCTACCTAAAATCATGTAGGCTCCCCTTGTGCTGTAAAACAGCTCTGATGCGTTAAGGCATGGACTCCACAAGATCTCTGAATGTGTCCTGTGGTATCTGGCACCAAGACATTACCGGCAGATCCTTTAAGTTCTGAAAGTTGCGAGGTGAGGCCACCATGGATCGGATTTGTTGTTTCACAGATCCTACAGATGGTCACTCATATTGAGATCTGGAGAATTTGAAGGCCAAGGCAACACCTTGAACTCTTTGACATGTTCTTTAAACCATTTGTACACATTTTGCAGAGTAGCAGTGTGCATTATCCTGCTGAGGCCACTGCCATCAGGAAACACCATTGCCATACACACATATACATCACCATGAAGGGGTGTACGTTGTCTGCAACAATCTATAGGTAGGTGGCAAGTGTTAAAGTAACATCCACATGAATACCAGAACAGAACATTGCCAGAGAATAACACTGCCACGCCGGCCTGCCTTCTTCCCATAGTATATCCTGCTGCCATCTCTTTCCCAGGTGAATGGCACACGCAACTGGCCATCTGGCACATAATTCACCAGACCAGGAAACATTCTTCCATTGCCCCATGGTCCAGTTCTGCCGCTCACATCCCTTTTGAAGGAGCTTTTAGCGGTGAACCGGTATCATCACGGACAATCTGACTGGTATGCTGCTCCACTGTGATGCACTGTGTGTAATGACACGTTTCTTTTATGGTTTAGCATTACGTTTTTAAGCAATTTGAGCTGCAGTAGCTCTTATGTATGATCGGAGTAGATGAGCTAGCCTTAACTCCATACATGCATCAATGAGCCTTGGGCACCCGTGACCCTTACATAATTTCACCGGTTCTCCTTCCTTGCGCCACTTTTGGTAGGTACTAACCACTGCATGCCGGGAACACATACAAGACTTCCCATTTAGAGAAGCTGTGACCCAATTATCTAGCCTTCACGATTTGACCCTTGTATAATCAGATCTTTTCGCTTTCCTGTTTTTCCTGCTTTCAACACATGACATTCAAGAACTAATTGTTCACTTGCTGTCTAATATATCCCACCCCTTGATAGGTGTCATTGTAATGATATAATCAATGTTAATCACTTCCCCAGTCAGTAGTTTTAATGTTGTGGCTGATCAATATATGCCATATTATTATATACATGCTGTTTTACAGTTTCTTGAGCCAAGACAAAATCTGACTGTTTTTTTTTGGCATCAAGAGTGATATTTACCCATTTTACAACATAAATTTTAATTCTATGGTTGTGGCCTTCATTTGGATAACACCAGAAACAAAGATGTGTGAATGCTCTTTGTATAAATGTTTATGTCTGTGTGCATTACTATTTAATACAGTGAAGCTAGGTAATTAAGAATAACTCACTCCTGTTTTCCATACACTTTCCCTTGCAGGTACGGAAGGGGAAGGGGCAGGAGCCAAGCCCACCAAATCTAACTTCAGCTAGCTCCCCGCAGTCCTGCGCTACTTCTCAATCTCTTTGCACTCCTCAAGAATCTGCATACAGAGACAGTAGCCCCGAAAATGACAGCAGAGTATCACCAGAGGGACATACGCAGACAACATTGGAAGGGACAGAGCAGCCTCCTGGAAGCTGATACTTTGAAAGCTCTGTCCTCATCAACCCGAAATTAAAAATGAAATAAATTGATAACATTGCTATTAGACAGTTGTTTCAATGCCAACTGTATGCTCAAGGGAATAACAGGGTAAGGGGCATAGCATTGGTGGGAGGGTGAAGAGCATGACACACGGGGAAGATGTTCTAGTGACAATGGAAACCATATCACTGATGCAAGTGCACAGGACAGATGCTGTACGGTGGCAGAGAAAGCAAAGATATAAAGTGTAAATAGTAAAGTAGCTTTAGTAATTGCAGAAATCGCAAACCAAATATTTCATGGGGTTTATTGATATTGTGCTCTCCAACTACCCTTTTACCCTTCCTTGAAGACCAGAGCATACACTGGTGACAGGTCACAGACACAGTGTGACTCTCATACTTCTAATACACAAAGCAGAAAGGAATAAGGCCAAAGGCACATGAACATTCAAATTAATGTGTCCTGCCCTATATCCCAACAATAGAGACACTTTTGACTACAGAGTGGGGAGAACTCTTAGGTGACTGTCATCTTTTTGTAGCTAGTGATGTAATTGGGCCATTTTAGTACAAAGACTGAGTATTTTATGGAGACAAATGTATACACAATCTCAGTTCACACATATACTCACATGATTTATTTCTGCATAGTTCTTTTACACACATGCAACTAATCTTTCTAAGATCATATTCGTAAGCCACCAAACAAAACAAAGAGTCAAAAAAGTACTCACCTTCAAAGAGTTGGACACTCTGGAGGTATGCATTAACATTGAGGAGTGAACAGGCTGCTACAGTTTTCTCAACTCATATTTAGGTGATATCAAAGCAGGAAGTAAAATCCATCATATTTGTTAAATTGCATTCTATAGTAAATGTTAAAATGTCTAACAATCTGCGTGCTGCTGTGAAAACAGGTACAGCATGGGTTATTTACATGTTACATCTGTTTGAGAAGCAGCTTCTTAACAAAAGCTGCAGGGCAATTCTGGGCTTTGTGCACATGTAAAAACATAGTGGCTCTGGTAACCCTTATTGATCTTATTAATGCCTGCAGATGGAGTCTGGGACAGGCTAATTATCAGACTCTGTAAATATGGCACGCTATAATATTTAGTCTGATTCTTGTAAACCTATATGAAAGGTTAATTAACAATAATACCGTTTCCTGCAGTTAATATAACATTGGAAGTAGATTAGCCTCTCATTTTGTATCACCCGATCTGTATTCTCATATTAAATTGTCTTTATTTATAAGATAGAGGATAGAAATTAATGTTATTATTATTATGTTATTATTAATATGGCGCCAACAGATTCCGTAGCGCTTTACAGTGGGTGGACGAACAAACATGTAGTTGTAACCAGACAAGTTGGACACACAGGAACAGAGGGGTTGAGGGCCCTGCTCAATGAGCTTACATGCTAGAGGGAGTGGGGTAAAAATGACACAAAAAGGTAAGGATAGTATTAGATTAATGACAGAGTTCACAGTATGTCTGTTCATTAACATTTATATTACAAAGGCAACATTTTAAAACCGCAAAATAAACATCTAAAAAATAAAATAAAAAATCTCGTACACAAAAAGTTACCATTCCAAGGCTAAGTAAGCATGTAAAAACAAAACAAATGATCTGCAAACGCAGTCTACTCTAGGCAACGTGAACCCCCCCAATTGCTGAGATTTCTACCCTTTTATGACAAGGGATTGGGAATCTATTTTACTCATCTGCCAAGTTATCATTAAGGGTTAAGAATGTTCTATCTTTGTTTAAAAGTGATATCAATAACATATGCACTCCAGGGAGGTGCTCGGGAATAACCAGAAACATATTGTAGTGGTGTTCTTCAAATCTGTCTTTATGAGCTTAGTAGCCAGAAAATCCAAATTTCTACATAGTTCAGTCATTTTTTTTAATGTCTTATCCATGCTTCTTTAAACCCTGTTGTTGGGTACTAAAGGGCAAGTTTAATGAACATCACTTTAGAGGAACAGAAATAGTCAATATAAATGGGTTGTTCAAATTAATAGAATATATACAAATTGTTACTTCAAAATAATTAGCAATTATCCATCTCATCTCAAGATAAAAGCGATTCCAAACAAAATCAATTTTGAATTCTAAATATGTAAACTATTTTATATGTATTAGATAGAATAAAATAATAAAATGGTGGTCTTGAAAGATTAATCCATTTAGTACAGCTTTGTGTGAAATGTAGTATGTTTGATTTAAAATGACCTTTTCTATTATATTTACTGCAAATGTGCATAAAACACAATTACAATTCAGTGGGAAGGTTATTAATTTGGTTGTGATGGCATGTGTTTGAACTCGCCAAGATAACAGAGCAAGTAAAAAGTAAAAGTATATATATATATATATATATATATATGTATATATATAGTATCTCAGCCATGGTTTCTTCACATTTCTATCAAATCTAAGAAAGGAGAAGGCAAAATGTATAATGAGACATAGTGAAAAATGTTACTGTGTTACCGTTTCATTGGAGAAATAATGTAAATTATCATGTAAAGTATTGAAAATAGATAATCATTTCTAAGGAGGGGTCATCTCTCTTTTTCTTTTTTAAGATTTTCAATGTGACATAATGAATGTTTCAAATATTCCAATAAAATATAATAAAAAAAAAAATTTTATGAGTAAAATCTAAAAGTATCCATTCATAAATCTACTTCAATATCCTCCTAGCTAAATGATCACAAGGGTCATGTGATTAGCCAGAAGACATTTTGCACAAATCAAGTCACAGATCTAAAATTGCCTAAATGTTTTATCTTTATTTACTAAATTCCCAATTCTCTCCATTTGAAATTTCCTTCCATAACATTTTGCTTTCTTGTACCCCCACACATGCTTTTTGTCCCTTCCATATTGTCTCTCCGATCATATATCAAACACTTTTTTTTTGTTGAGCTTATCCCACTTCCCCAATCCTTCTAATATAACTCCTCCTTCCGTGTCCCACCTCTTGGACCCTCCTCTCCCTGTCTCCAAGTTCTACTTTCAATACGCAGTAACTACATCTTCATATGAGACCTCCTTACCAGCCTAACATACTTGATGCTCTATAATGTCAGCACTAGGCATGACAGGTAATTAGATGATGCCATGGTTCATGAAAACAAGCACTGCCAGTACTGATGACTATCCTGCAGAAAGAAACGGAGGCCACCTCAAAGGCCTCTGATAACCAGTGGTGGCACTCATGTCAAATGTTCATTATAGTTGTTCTACAGGTTAACCCCTACCTTGAAAAAGTATCCTGCTGTCTTTTCAGAGTCCCTTAACATGGCTGATTTTCTATGATACAAAACATCCATGCCTTTTAAATTTCTATGCATTTTGTATTCTGTAGGGACCCATAGCTTTTCTGTATTTTTTTCCAGGTTTCCCTGCATTTTGCAGATTACCAGTGTCATTGTGGTTATAGATTTCTCTTGGCCTCTCCTTTCTACGGTCTTTCTGTACCCGTTCATCTCTGAATCTCTAGGGATCCATAAGCAGGGAAGTGATGAGAAACGATTTGTCTTATTAGATAACAGGATTTCACAAGCAATTACTGTAAAGATTGGCTGGGCTGGTCTCACATCTACCTCCATTACAGTCTTATCCACTTACTGCTCGACTCCATTCTTCTCAGCTTACTCGGGAAATAATAGCCTGGGTTGTAGGTATGCTACAATGGAATGGAAAATTATCAGGAGACCCAAGTAAGTGCCGAGAAGTGTCCATAAATCAATTATCAAGTTCCTTGTGGTATTAAAGTGCCCGTAATGAACTTCTAATCACACATAATCCCATCTGTAGATTCTACATTATGGAATTGAGAACAACATTGTCTCTGTCACACTTCTTACCACACAATACAATTCTCTTCTACGACATGTTTAATTCTATAAAAAGCTGCCTTGTTTTACTTGTCTATAAGTGCGCAATGACAGTTGTTACTGGGATAGATTTTAAGGAGATTCATTGCAAAGAAAGACAAAACAGATGTCACACAAATGTCTGTGCTTGTTAACTCTGTATGTGCTAGAAACAGCAGAGTGTAAGCACCGAATTTTAGTGAAATGTAAATCGAACTGTACATTTTGGCTAAAATAGCCAAGTTGGGACTTTAGCAGAATTAGCGAATATTAATTAATTCAATAGAAGATGTAAGATGATGTGGAAAGGGAATAAAAAAAAAAAAAGTATACTAAAATAAATTAATGATGGAATGCGTCTTTATTAGATGAGACAGAGTAAAGATTAAAAATACAATATTAAAAAAGGAGTCACAGTTATATGCATTAAATATCAGTTGACGCGTCTGAAATTGTGTTTTTTGATGAAGTCAAGAGTTCAATTCACTATCAAATATTCAAAGAATAAAAGAGCGAGTAACATTTCTAGTAAGAGTGTTATGTCTTGAGAGCAATACAAGTTTGTAAGAAGCCACATGTGTTACACAGCAAGGCTGGCGATGGAGACTGTGGGCCCAGGATGATATTTTTACAAACCAGACAATCATTTCTTCCATGGCTAGAAAGAGAGAATATGTTAGAAAAAGGTATAGGGTTTGAAATGTCTTGCTGAGGAAAAGTCCTGTTGTTACCTGTAGTGTTGAGGACACTGAAAGGCCTCTTTACCCATATAGGCAGCATGTGAACCACACACAGCACAGCTCTGGCTGTTGGGAAAAAACTATAACGAAAACACAGATATTACAAATAGGATTTGCTTGAAGAGAAATGGGAAAGGTAATAAAGTAAACAACAAAAGTGAGATAAGGGCAGAAAAACACACAGCAAGCAACTGTTACAAAGTTGAGACAAATTTGAAAAGAATTGACCAAGAAAGAAAGAACGAGGACAGGGAAAAATAAAAGGTAACAAATGAGGAATACAGAATCTTTGTTGCTACCAATAATTTATTTTAGCCTGCACAGGTAAAGAAAGCTATAAGGGGTCCAGCCAAGCAGAAATGGATCAGTACACAGAAATTGTTTATTATAATCACCATTACAAAGGAAATCGGTATTTGATCATCAAGACACCCCGCACACTTAGGATGAAAAGTAACAGACTATCCTGATGAAACCATGCATTAGGTGACAGGTTCTTTGAAAGAAAGGTAAAAATAGAGTTTCAATGCAGGAAAACACAAGTTTCATACATTTAACTCACCTGTCCAAATGCACCAGACTTTAGAGAACAAAATGCACAGATCATTGCTGGCTTCCTGGGAAACCCTTCCCTGCACATCATAGAGCAACGTAGACCCTGCCCAAAACATAGACACCATAAAGAGTCAATGGTGTCATCATCTCCACTATCAACACCCAATAAAATGGCTGGTAATTTATTTATTTTTTGAAATGTAATTTTTAATAGGTATGTCATATATATATGCAATTACACTGATAACAAGCAGTAAATAACCACTATGAAAAGTTAAGCATACATGTCATACATCATTCTACATCCCAAACATTTCAAATATTGAATTCTCTATTACAAAGGAAAATAGTTCTAACCATTACACAATAACAGTGAAACACTGTCCAACCAAACTGCCCCACGCCCCTTTGCCCTGTCTTCTCTTTTGAGGAAGAGAACTACTTGCTGTGAAAATATTGTCTTGGGGTGTGGGGCCATCACTAAGATCAAGAGTTGGGGCACCAAACCATAAGCCAAAACTTGTTTGGTTATGTAACAAAGTCATTAAACTCTAAAAACATAATAAAAGTGCCCCTCATCATTCCAATGACCATAAAGACCGTATGGATAACTGATGTCTTAAGATATATTTTGTAATGGGTCACAACCCACTACCAGCTCTGCTGAGAACAATGCTGCGTACTCCAGTGTTGCTCTGATTTTAGACTAAAAGAAATGGTCCTGGGTGGAGATGTAAATTGCCACATCTGGTGGAATTTATGGGCTATTTAGAAGGCATATACAAAAACCTGAACCAAAAAGAAGTGACATGTTGGAATTACTACTCTTCCCTAATAAGTGAAGAATGGGCTGAGGGCATTGGCAAAATAATTCTCAATTAGTAGAACATTGTTTAGGAAGGCTGTTGTTTCTTACACAGATGTGGTGGAGAGAGAACGGTTTGCGATGCTTAGGCGTAATGTAGCAGGATACATTTATTTGTGAAGTTCTGAACAAATTGGTTTCAATGCTCGGCGTCTTTAGGTGACCTGTGCCGAGTGATCTTTAAAAATCAGGATTTAGTTATCTTGATAGGTTTCCTTATAAGCTGTAATAATGTGTACAGTGTTGTTGAAGTTCAAAAACTTTGCTACAATGGCTTGTTGTTTGGAGGTTTTATCAGATTTTTCTGGGCCAAGTCTATGTGCCCACTCGATGGTAAGAAAGAAAGTGGATGTGGTGGCTATTTGGAGATTATCCAGTAACCAGGTCTCAACAGTAGAAATAAAATCACCTGTTTTCAAGGATTCTGGAAAGCCAACAGATTGTAAATTGTTTCTTCTACTGCAGCTTTCAAGATCAGCCAGTTTGTTGCTGTCTTATCGTGGATTGCAGTTGGTGTAATTCTTCTTCAGTTGTGCTCTGTCGAGTTTCCATCTGAGTAGTTTGGATGGTATGAGTTTGAAGTAGATTGACTGCACTATCAATAGATTCTTTAATGTCCTTGAATTTGGATTCAAAGATTGGTTTAGGAAGGTTGGAGACCTCACAAGATGTTTCTGAGGCTTGTTGTGAAATGAGTGGAAACAGAAAGAAATTGAGAAAAATGTTTGTCTGAATCCGAGTCTTGAAAACAAAGGGCAAGAGTAGAGGGTGGTGGCGGTTCTTTGAGATGTTGTTTATTGGTTGGTCCTTATATCTTGCTTTGAGGAAAGCGTTTTGTCTATGAATTTATCCTTAACAATGAAATAAAGGGTATAAGAAAAAGAGAAAAGGAAGAAAGGGAAAGGAAGAGAAAGGCAAAATCGAATGTAAGCGTGATGTCAAGCTATATGGGATGATGTGAGTTTTTGTTGGGTGTTTGAAAAGGATATGAGTTGAAAGGAGGTTGATTGCAGGTTGGCTGAGAGGTGCTCTTTGGTTCAGTTGTGTATTGAGAATGTGTGGTCTGGTCTGAGAGTACAAATGTCCTTTGTGATCATCCCTGGCCTAGGAAAGTGAGTGAGATGTAGTAGAATCAGTATGTGAAAGGGAGTGTAAGCGGTTTGCAAAAAAATGTTGTGCTAGAACTATAATAGGTGTGATAGCACCAGTGAGTTGAGCTTGATAGACAGAGATTTGGCAGAAGAGGATTAGCAATATACAAAAGAGTAGGGAGGGAGTACAGTAGTAGCCACCAGGAATTAGGTAAACTAAATATTCAGAGTAACTAGGTAAATTTTGTAAGTTAGGCAGATTTGTACAACCAAATTCTTCACCTCAATCTCCTAAACAGAATAGATCACCAACAAGTCCCTAATTGGATTATGTATTCATATAGATGTTGACAGAGACCTAGAAATAGACTCTCAATGTAGAATAAGTGATGTTAAGTAGTGGTCAGGTCGAGAATTGAGGACCAGCAAGTGAGGTTATTTGGTTAGAGCAGTGTTTCCCAACCCAGTCCTCAAGGCACACCTACCAGTCCAGGATTTAAGGATTACCCAGTTTTGTCTAAGGTGTTTTTAGAAAAAAAAAGAAAAACACCTTAGACAAAACTGGGTAATCCTTAAATCCTGGACTGGTAGGTGTGCCTTGAGGACTGGGTTGGGAAACACTGGGTTAGAGCATGGTTGATGGAGCATGGTTGATGGCGGAACCAGAAGTTGTGAATTGCAAATTTGTCACAAAGATTGAATGTTGTAGAGGGCCTCGGATAAAAACTACGCTGTTGATGAATATTAACTGTGTGCGAATGTAGGCAACCAATGCTTTTTTGTTTTTTTAGTTGATATTATAATAATAGTGATTCTTTGTGAACTTCAGGCAATTAGACATGTAAATTAATGCAGTTCAGTTACCTTCAAATACTGAGCACGTATGTGAGCTTGGATAGACTTGGCACGTTGATCCTTTCTCAAGAACTGGACCAAGCGATTGTTCAGTTTAGCCTCCTGCAGTAGACGGGGCAAATGGGACACCACAGTGGCATCATCAGAACATATGTTCTCATAATAATCAGACAGGCTGCAGAGGTAAGGCTGACGGGATGTGTCTGCTGCCAAGAAACTCTGCTCCACTGCCTGTAGACATAAAAGATCAAATGTATTCTTCATGCAAGATAAGTTTACAAACTGCATATTTTTATAATTTTACCTTAAGAACAATAAGGATGTGGAATTCTCAGCCTGAAGAAGTGGTTTTATCAGAGTTTGTACAGATGTTTAAACAGCAACTACATGCCTACTTGCAAAAATAAAATATTCAATTATATAATTTTTCAGCTGTAGGGTAATAGCTTCTTGATCCAAAGATAAATCTGAATGCCATTCTGGAGATTTTTTTTCAAGTTTGTTGCTAAATTGGAAGTGCTTCTAACTTTTTGTTTTGGCTTTTTTTAGATCAAAAGCAAAAAAACAGATGTGTGGAAGGCTGAACTTGAAGGACGCATGTCTCTTTTCAGCCTATGTAACTATGTAACTAATAGGAACAGTTTGTTACTTCATAACAATCACTACAGACATAGCATACATACAGATAATATAGAAACTCCCAAGGAAGAATACAATCTATTCACTCTAAATTGAACATGTTTCCATAGCCAAATGATATGTAATCTGGAAATGCTAGGTTTTAAGTTAAAACAGTAAATACAGGTCAGCATTTTCGCTCCAGTTATACACAATACAATATAACCCACAATATTAAACAGTAGGCATGCCATTTATCAGTCCCTATGTATTGTTTTTTTAACATATGACTCTCTTACTGGCACTTGCTGGTTACCTTTGCCACGCTACCATGGAAAAAACTCAGTGTGTCCCTCCCTCTGTGATCTCGGCCTGCTCGAATTAGACATTTTATTGTTCTGCGTAGTGTGGCCCAATGCATGCTGGGTATCTCAGGACCACGTTCTAAATAAGACAAGGAACCCTGCAGGTCCTTCTCCACCACACTTTCTGAGCAGCAATATAACAGACACAACAACTGTAAAAAGATATTCATAAGAAAAATCACTTGTTATACCAGCAGCTACCAAAAAGAAATATATTCAAAATAAACAAATATATATAATATATATAATGGAAAATTCCTTCATACTTACCGTAATTTTCTTTTCCTGATAATTATACATGGCAGCATTTACTCTTGGGTAGCTCCTCCCCTCACAGCAGAAAGGACAGGAAACAGAACTCTGAAACTGGTATATATAGATCCTCCCCCTACCCATCAGGCAGTCTTTGTAACTAGCTTCACCTCCTATAGTATATGGGTGGGACCGTAATGCTGCCATGTATAATTATCAGGAAAAGAAAATTACGGTAAGTATGAAGGAATTTTCCATTTTCCTGACCAATTCTACATGGCAGCATTTACTCTTGGGGAATACCCAAGCAATACATAGAGGGAGGGACAGAGTTCAAAAACAGCCAATAGCTATAAAACCATTATTGAGCTGTATAAATCGTAGAAGACTTTACAAAGCCAAACAAGAATAAATAGGAAATTGTCATAAAAATCTGCTCAGACAAGACAAATTTCCCCTAGAGGCTGCAAGGTCAGCAACCTCCTGGCATTCAATACCAGAAATATCCTGAATAGATATAGAGTCAGATAGGAATTAAGGCCATAAAAGCATAAACTAGAGAAGAAAAATGTTACTGATATAAAACCGAATTGATATCATCAAATCAAAACCTCAACAAAGGCATAACTTCCAGTGATCATACTGTAACACGCAGATAAATGTTGGATGAGAACGGAGACCCCATGTTATTAAACATGGGGAGAATAACACTGAGAATCTTACTACTTTCTGGATGTATTCAATAAAGACGATTCACACCGCTTCCTCTTGCCTTGTGAACTACTTACCTGAAGCAACAGGAACAAATCAATACCTGCCTGTCAGAAAGGGGCAGAGCCTAGTAGAGAAAGAAGAGTCGGTCATTAAAACACTGCAACAATTACCCGATGTTGCTAAATTCAGATTCACAACCTCACACAGTGGACGAATTGATACAGCAATGATCAGCCACAGGAGATGAACTAATCACATTACTAGGCAAAAGGCAAGAAGAACCATATACAGATTAGTTGAGGAAAATAAAGAAACATCGGTATGAACCATAGAATTTGTGGCAACTAATAATCAATAAGGAGGCTAACCATGTCAGTACCTATATTTGTAAAATAGTACAGGTTATGCCAAACAGTTTAATCACATTTACTAGAGACTGTTGTGCAACATAAGTAAGATATACATGGTAATAGAAAATATACACACACATATTAGGCAAGATACTGACGGGAAGGTGGTAACCAGAGGCACATTATACATTGTGGCAACAGACACACAATAAGCAGGGCAGTAGAAGATATTCAATTATCCCTAGGAGAACAACCACATACTTCCTCTTACCTTATCCTCAGACAGTGAAGAAGGACTTATGGCAGAGCCTATGGTGATAATAAGCAGCTTGTTATATCTGCAAGATATCAACCCCAATCCAAACATATGATCCACAGGTTGGTCGCAATTACAGAACCTGTTTAGGGATTTCCACTATTGTTCAGGTAGCAGGTGAATTTTTACCTAAAATAGAAAACCTGGTAGGAAGGACTGGGGACTGGAAAGACCTTAAAATACATGCAATTCACAGCATCAAAGTTACCTGAGCATATGAGCCTAAAATAATACCATTATTGCAGAAAGGAATTTATAATGTTCCCCTTCACAACAGGGGAATTGGTCAGAAGATTCTGATCATTAACACATTAAGAACCAGAAGCATGACACTCCTGACATATACGAAAGGGATTGCCAAACTTTCAGGACCCCAAGGGATAAAAGATAAGATTTATGCTTTAAGGAAATGAATTCAGATTTAAAGACTAAAAGGTTATGACCAGGTGAGAGAAAAAAACAATATTAACAGCTTTTAAATCAGGTAATGGCTTCAGCGTTACCTACTTGTGAGATCAATTAGCCCAATTTGTACTTTTGCAACTAGTATGATCTACTTAGCTGTGAATTAGTAATCAGCATATATCTAAAGGTAAAACACTGTCACCAATTAAAAAAACATTCCCTATCTTGGACAGAGAGGAGAGGATACCTGGTAATAGAAAATCTATTGTCTCATGAATAATTACATAGATGTGCACCCACAAAAAAATAAAAATAATTAACATTGATTCCGTGAAACAGTACCATGCTTCATTTTGGAAAATCAGGTCTCCTTCTCTCCTGGGAGAGGCACTCAGACAGGTTCAGTAACACCTGCAATCTACCTGAAGTGATAAAAATGTGTTAATTGCTTATCCTGAAACACCTGTGGGAGAAGGAATCTAATACAAAGCCAACAGCAGTATGTTCCCTTATATACTTCATTTAAAAAATTGAAATAGAAAATCCACAGTAGGCAATAATTACTTATCCAGTTACTAGTGCATTAGTATTTGCTAGAACTGGGCAGTGCTACATTTCAGCGCAAAACAGACCTTAGATCATTCGTATATACTAAATCTACCAATGCCGTATATAAATTGGGGTTATATAATAATACCAACCTGCATACAGATTATATGAATCACATACATTGTGAGAGTTTCTAACAACACCTTATGCACAGATATATCAGTTACATATACGGAGTCTGTTTAAACAGAAATCATACATAGCCTACCTCTGCTATATACAGTGACACTATGCCTGTACACATATTAAGATTATATGAATGAGCTAAATTGAGGCTGTGTTCTAACCGAACTTCATGCACATATTACACCAGTCATATATACTGAGGTTGCGACTCACAACCGACATAGAACCAGTATTAGCTTGGATTCATATAGCGGATGTGCCCTATATCATTCACACATATTGTGTTTCCACTAATACATCAATCACATAGGGAACAGATACACTGAAGCAATGTCTCATATAGAGCATGTAGAGGACATATACTGAGGCTGAGTTTTCACAGCGACTTAGAGCATATAAAGAACACACACTGAGGCAGAGTCTTCAGATCAACTCATACACAGCCAATATAGTGGGTACAAATACTAAGGCTGTGTCCCCACAGCAACTCACACACAGAGCATCTTTATAGTAACTCACACAGAGCCCATAGTGGGTACATATACCTAGGCTGTGCTCGCACAGCAACTAACACATAGAGCAGGCATAGGCAACCCTCGGCACCCCAACCCTCCACACCCTCCACGATGCTCCGCCAGCATTATGGGTGTAAGAGCACTATGGGGGATGCAGTCCACAACACCCGGAGCGCCGAAGGCCGCCTACCCCTGACATAGAGCATATAGTGGATACATACACTGATGCCGTGCCTATACTGAGGCTGTGTACACACAGTAACTCATACATAGAGCATATAGTGGATACATATACTTAGGCTGTGTTCTAATAGTAACGCATACATAGAGCATATAGAGGATACATATACTTAGGCTGTGTTCTAATAGTAACTCATACATAGAGCATATAGAGGATACATACACTGAGGCCGTGTTCTCATAGTAACTCATACATAGAGCATATAGTGGATACATACACTGAGGCTGTGTTCTCACAGTAACTCATACATAGAGCATATAGTGGATACATACACTGAGGCTGTGTTCTCATAGTAACTCCTATAGAGAGCATATAGTGGATAAATATACTGAGAGTGTCCTCACAGTAACTCATACATAGAGCATATAGTGGATAAATATACTGAGGCAGTGTCCTCACAGTAACTCATACATAGAGCATATAGTGGATAAATATACTGAGGCAGTGTCCTCACAGTAACTCATACATAGAGCATATAGTGGATAAACATACTGAGGCAGTGTCCTCACAGTAACTCATACACAGAGCATATAGCGGACACCTACACTGAGGCTATGTCCCCACAGTAACCCATACCTAGAGCATATAGTGGATACAAATACTGAGGCCGTGTCCTCATAGCAACTCATACCTAGAGCATATACCGGACACACACTGTTCATACATTAGAGCATGTAGTGGAAACATACCGATGCTGTATCACCACCAGTTCATGTACAGATACTGAGGCCCGGTGGTCTCCTGTGCAGCATATTCTTCCAATGTCTGCAAAGGCCTGCTTATTTGTGATAATGCACAGATAACAGCAATCAATGCCACATACCTTGATAGAAACAAGTGTGTGTGTGGCCTTGGAGCTAGGTTTTTCAAAACCTGTCATTTACATATGTGTACTTCAAACAGACACCCAGGAAGGTTCTCTTACCTTGGATATTCCTCTGACCCCAGGCTGTGGAATTCCAGCAGACTTTGTACAGCCAGGATATCCATTATTAGCACTCTTTTTCATAGCGTCTCATTGCATTATCAGCACTCCTTTGCACAATGCCTCCTTGTATTATCAGCACTCTTTTTGCATTATCAGCACTACTTTGCCCAATGCATACTTGTATCAACAGCACTCTTTTGGGTACATATACCTGCACCAAACAATATAAACTTACCTAAAATGCTCACCACACAAATCTCCTAAATGTGACCTATTTGTTAGAAGGAAGCCTAAAATAAGCAGCTGGGAGGGACTGAAAGAACAGAGACCCAGGTGCCTATACTAGTTTTAATCCAAACTACTAATGCACTCACCTGAACCGTTGCAGGACTGAGTTTCAGCGGAAAATGGGGATTTGAACAACTGACAGCCTAAACTGTTTAAACTATAGGCTTCCATCTGTACCCCATATGCCATTCATCATCACCATACAAGGTGGAACACAAATAATAGGTATACCCCGGCAGTCACAACTCTGTTGGGCCTCATGTAAGCAGTGTACCGCTGTCAACCCTTCAGGGAGAGTTATGGGTTAGACTCCTGATTGCTGAAGGAGGTACCCAGGCTGGTAACTCCTACACATGTACCGTTTGCTGGGTCTTCAGGGATAAAAGCTTAGACTCAACTGGGCCTCATATATGCAGTGGACAACTGTCATTACTTCCAAGAGACAGACCCCTGGATGCTGAAGCAAGTACCCAGGCTGGAAACTCTTCCCGGTATGCTGTTTGCTGGGCTTCATGCATACAGTAGATCACATACATCCCTTTAGGGGGTACCCAAGCTGGCCTGTTGCTGGGTCTTCAGGGATAAGAGGCTGAACCCTGGCATGCAGTGGACCATTTTCATCCCCTTCAGGGAGAGTTTGGGTCACTAAAGGGGGTACCCAGGGTAGCAGCTTTTCATCTTAGTGCGTATTGCTGGGTCTTCAGGGCTTAGAGGCTGAACCCTGGCATGGCTACAAAAATATAGCCTGGTGAGCATAAAAGAAAACCTTGGCCTGCAGAAGCAGACTCCTTCCAAACTGCTTGTGAAGGACAGGAAAAAAGACTGCCTGATGGGTAGGGGGAGGATCGATATATACCAGTTTCAGAGTTCTGTTTCCTGTCCTTTCTGCTGTGAGGGGAGGAGCTACCCAAGAGTAAATGCTGCCGTGTAGAATTGGTCAGGAAATATATATAATATACTGCACATACATACACTCAAAGCATGTTTCCTTATCCATTTGCAGCAAAATAGTTACATTGCTTATAAACCTGCACTATAACATAGTGTGCAAACAGCGTGTGTATATGTTACATAGGCAAATGTAGCTGTCTTTTCACCTCCTTAACTCGGGCACTCTGGTCTTCCTGGACAAGCCTTTGGATAATATTTTCTAATAATCCTTGTAGTGTGTCAGGAAATCCAGCAATCTTCTGCGTGAGCATCTTAAACTCCCCAAAAACACGTAGCTCTTCACAAGCCATGGTAAGCCATAGAGGATTCTGGGAAGAAGTCTTCTGAAGTAGCAGGTGGAGCTGCTTTGAGCTCAGTTCCTGCACACCACAGATGAAAGACAGTGTTTTCAATACTATATAATTGATTTATTGAAAATGTTCACTTGTTTTGCTGACTAAATAAAATTTCCCTTCTCTATACTATTGTGATGAACTATTTTCAGCAGTAATCAGAATCTCTTTATCTAGTTACCAATATCAAGAAATTCAGATCAGTTTCCCAGGCTTTGGTCACTATTGTATATCAGTTTTCAAAAGTGTCTTTTTCTGATTCTTTTTTCTCATCATCTGATTAGTGTTTTTATCTTCCCACTATTTTATATATTTCCCTATTCTTGATCTTTTTTTCCTCCATTGACTTTCCCTGTGCCTCAACATTTAAAGCACACTGTCACCTTGGTATAGCGAGATAGGTACATGACTGCCAGGTTTTGTGCAGATTCCAGGGAAAGAGGTTCCAGGTGCATGATGTATGATGAGCCTGAGGAAACTGAATTTTGGGTGCTGCTGATAACACACCTGCAGAAAGGGGGCAAAACCTCCTCAGTGCTCAGCCAGGACAAGAGATCTGAGGCATCATATGGTACAGACAGCTGGAGACAAAGAAGAAATAAAGCTTTGAGGTACCAGCTCTAGTAAATGCCCAGGTCAATAATAAAAATGATTCTTTTTTTTTATGGTTGTGAAAGTACATGTGTTCATCAAATTTAGAATGGTTAGTAAGATACAAAACATGACAAAAACCATAACAGAAACATGGAGAAATTAAGCCAACATGGCGCAGCATGGAGAAATTAAGCCAACATGGAGCAGCATGGAGAAATTAAGCCAACAAATAAATAAATATATATATATATATATATATATATATATATATATATATATATATATATACTTATTCCATTCAAACCAATTGCTTCAAGTATTTTAGATTGCAGTTTGTGACAACATTTTTTGGGTCATATTGGCCGTTTCTAGGAAATCTATAATGCATTAAATAATTAATGGATTTTCCCCATATGTCCCTATTGCCTACTAAAATCTGTTTCAGTTTCTATTGTGATAGTATAGAGCAGTGGTTCCTAAATGAGTCCTCATGACCTAAGAAAGAGTATGGAACTCACAGGCAGAGAAAGCCTCTCAGATGGAGAGTTTCAGAGGTGAAATAATTCAGTCTGGCTAGACCGTCAGATAAAAGTAGTATTGATACCACTGGGTACTAGGCATTGTTCAAAAAGGATTAGGGGAGAAACTAGAAAACAGAAATCAGAAATAGAGGAGAAAAACACATAATAAAAACAAGATGGTAGTTGTTGTACAGGCTTAGTGTTTGCCATCAGGGGATCATCCGATACCCTGAATAGGTCACCATATAGAGTCCACCTCTGTGTCAGGCCACCATGGCACGTGCCTGTGATTTAAGCAAATCCTGGGTACATCGTCGGTGGAAGCACAAGCTTAATGGTGAGCTAGCGTCAGGTATCTGTGTACCCTCTGTCTCTTCCTGGCAGGACCATGGGCCTTAGGGCGGTAAGAAGGACGAAGAGCCCTTCGTTTGGTTTGGCAGCTTGTAGGACAAACCTCCAGGTGTGCAGTGCAGGCTTGGTGGTCCGCTGTCTCAGCTTTCTCCACAGTCTCCGGTTGAGCAAGTGATGCATGGGAGGGAGGAAGGTGGGAGATGCGCATCCAAAACTCCTCGCAGAGTTGATCAAATCGAGCCTCAAATCTCTCTCTGCATCTCAAAGCTCTCTCGAGACTGTGGTGGAAGAGGCGCAGCGGCCATTTTGGTTTTGCCATGAGGGCTTCGTTTCTGTAGGTGATATTGCGGTTGCAGAGTGGTAAGCTTCCTCCGTGGGACCGGGATATCCCCCACCAGTCCAAAAGGGGGGGCTGCGTGGCATCAGGTGAGTAGTTGTGCAGAGTGTTTCCCGTGTCAGGGAATCAGCCGCCGTCCCCAGTCTCCAGGCCACAGCACTTGCAAGGCCACATGTTCCGACAGCGATAACACGGCTAGCTGATTTGTACCGGTGATTTGTTTCCTCAGGTTCCCACTCAGTTCAGCAGTTAACCATCTTTGTATAAGGCTGCAAGTGACACGATTTTAGGTAATTAAAGCCTAAGTTAAGCTCAGTTTTGCCGGAGCTCTCAAAGAACATGTCCAGCCCTCTTGGCTGTCAGGCCATTATTCCTATATTCTTGCTTCTTCATGATCGTATTCCAGAACACCAACCGTCCATATGAATGTATGACATGGTACTTTGTTTTACATTTTATGTTTTTGGTTTGATTTTGTTCTCAAACAAAATTACTTTTAATACACTTCTATATAAGAGTTTTGATACTGAAGCTACATTTCATGTATATTGTAATCCTCCTTATCTCTGCAATAAACAAATGTTTAAACCCCCATACCCCAAAAAAACAAAGAAATTGGGGGTACACCCAGAACATAATAACTACACATTTAGCAAGCAATACACACATACATACAAAAATAGTTTCAGTACACCTGTCCCATTGGAAAGCATTAGAAGTGTAGTGCACATGCGTAGCAAAATGGTTCAATGCACCAATCAGTCTCATTGAGACCATCTGATAGAAATAGCCAAGTTTCACTCAGCTATTTCTACAGAAGCACCTCTAATGGCTGTCTGCAGAATGTGGATCACTTCAATGAGATTAAGTGGTTTGGGTGCTTATACTGGCCCTTTAAGCAAAGAAATAATGGGATTTAGTTACACCATATGACCAGTTTGTGTATAAGCTCACTGTGACAAACTCCACTCCCCAAGTGAGTGTGCCACAAGCTCCTGGAGGAGCCTGCTTGCCAGCCTCCTGCCCACAGACTATGGGCCCTGCAGGGAAACCTGTAAAAGACTACCAAACTTGACCGACTGTTAGCACTGATTTCCCTGGAACTGTTTTGGGCATAGGACCATAGGACTATGTGCACGGTTGGTCAAAACTATGACTTCCAGGAAAATCCTGAACCCCTGCTCTGATCTGGGTGATTTTTGGATATGTTATTCACCCAGATCATGGCTACCAGGGGATGTGTTGTGTTTTGGGGTACTTTTGGGACTTTTTAGAAATGTGTTTTTTTGTCTGCCTGGAGATAATTGAGTTGATACAGTAATTAACTCAAGTATCTCCCAAGCAGAGGAGAGGGATTGTTTGCCTTGTGTCGGAGTACCTTACATTGTAAATGTGTTGTTATTGGTTTGGAAGTTTGTGTCCCTGTTCCCAACAAGGTCCACCTGGGTGTCAACGGGGAAAGTCCTCGTAAGGACTAGAGCTAATTTCCCATTCGGTTCCAGGAAGGAGCGGTTCCAGGGCCCCAGTCAAGCCACGGCGACTGTGGGCAGAAGTGCTGCGGTTTGTTCCCTGTTCCTGCTATGCTCTCTGGACTAGGAGAGGTCTACCCACTGGAAGCTGGATCCTGGTCTTGGGTCCGGGGTGGGTGGAGGACGGCGAGACCCCAACCAAGCTGCGGCGGTTCGTGGGGTCTACGGTGGTTATGGTGTTCCAGTGCAGTGATTATGGTACTCACAAATACTAGGAAGCTGCGATTGACGGAGGTACCTGGACTGGGTGCAGTCGGTCCGTCACACTCACCACTGCTTCATGGTACATAAGTATAGGTGTGTCCTACACTAATGATTACATTGTAAAGAAGTTTAATCAATATAATTTGAATTTCTTTTGGTTTGGTAGACCCTTCTGTAAGCAGAGGAATCGAGGAAACTTAGAAAAGTGAAACAGAGGTACCTGCCAGAGATTCCACCCAAACCATGGCCATAGTTGTTTACACAGATTTTGACTTTATGCTTGTGGCATTGACCTGCATATATAGGTCACCAAATGTACCTGATTTATAGCATCAATAAATATATATAGAGCCTTGTCTTGATAACTGGGAAATAAAGCCAAAAGATCCTTTAAAATCTCTTTCATGTCTTCATTTCTCAAACAGTTATTCAGCCTCTGCAGGGCATCATCGCGATCTAAACACAAAATAGAGCTGATGAAGTGTAATAACAAAAAGGCTAACAATAAATGATACAGTGAGATAAAGTGACCAAAAGACTATCCCATAATGGTGAACATTCCTGCTATGATAAACAAGTTATTCCCCATTAAAATGGGCCATGCTGGCTTTGGACACTTCTTACCTTGTCCAGGTGGCAAAAGATGATAACACAGGCGAATCATAATGTTGGAAATTTGTACTGAAGAGGAACAGCAGCCAACAAAATGGTAAAATACTGTGCAGTGTGGAAGCTGTGGGTGACAAGTGATCCCGATAATTATATATATGTGTGTGTGTGAGTTTACAGATATTCAAGTAGAACTTGCTTCTAGATGCAAGACCAGCACTAACATTATCTGCTATTTCCAGGAAATGATGTAACTCACCTGAAGTGCTCTGTTAATGCATTCTGTTAACAGAGAGGATTTTCCTAAACCAGGCTCTGCTATCACCTGATAAAGTCGAATCGTATGATTTTTATCACCTTCTTCTGACCCTTTATGTTGCTGCTGTTGTGCAGTCATCTTCATCTGTAGGAAATCAAGGATCCTTTGAATCTCAGGATTCCTACCAAGGAAAACCTCCTGTTTCTGCCACAGGAACAACTGATGCTGAGTACTCTCAATCTGTTCCCTAAGGACAGAATCGTGGGAAGAACTCTTAAAGACATGATATTTGATATTTTTTTAAAAGACATGTCATTGATCAATATGAAAAAGTTACAACATTAAACAAGCATAATAATAATAATAATAATAATTTGTGAAATTAAACAATTAAGGGACCTCTTTTTTTGCAATTGCAAATCTAACAAACAGTATGACAAAAAGATCATCGAGGTTTACTTCTACTTCCAGCTTACCAAGAAGGTTTCTCTTTCGTTGACAAAACCTCTGAGTCACCCGAGAATGTCTCAAGGATCCTTGCTTGTAGGAAACGCAGAATCCAAGAACCAAAGTCATCAGAAAAGCCCAGCTTAACCTAATCAGACAGTAAAAATATGTTAACATACTCTATGTGGTTCTCTGCAATCTCCTGTCAACACCTGATTAATAATTACCATGTAATGATGTACTCAGTGCTAGATGAACCCACCATGTGAGTTTCACTACCCATTCGCTATACTAGGTTACTCAGATTTCTGCAGCAATCTAAAGCCAATTCTTAAAGGGACACTACACTGCCCAAATAAAATCTCTACTTAGTAGATATATTCCCAATGAAAACATGCATGCCTTTTATTATGCACTTTTAAATTAGGGGTATTTCTAAAACAGCGTGAAAAAGCAGCAGATCTCTTGTCTGAAGCAATGAAATGGGTCAGAAGCCCGAGCAAACCATTCCCACTTTTCCATGAGCCAAGACTTCAAATACAGTAATCTCAATGCAGCTCAGTGGGAAGTGTTTGCAAGGCAGGTGCTTTGTGCAATTGACTGAATCTTGTATTTAGCTCTACTGAGCTAAACAAACCAGGAAGTTTCAGGACCAGTTTTCTGATTGACAGCCAAGAGGGTGTAAAGCACTTCAGCAAGCTAAAGTGATTTAGGTATTTGAAGTGTTAATTTAACTTCCAACTGAAGCCAACAGAAAAGCACTGTATATTCATAGGTATGATGGTCCCTACACTCACATAAGCAGTACTTCCCCATTACTTAATGGGTAAATCTGTGAATCAGGCGCTCAAAACATATGTGTCAACATAATGATCCCGATATTAAACCAGCAGCTACTACATTTGTGTGAGTTTCTCCTAACCACCCCCTCAAAATATGTGTCAATATGTAACCAATTTGTGATGACCACACCACTCTAGTTTGTAGTATGCTCATTACAAATTAGTTAGATATTGACAAGTATTGACTCTAGAGTTGTTCTCATATTGGGCTTCTACTACTGTACTGGGCATGTGCAGTATCATACATCTGTACTAAAGACAACTGTAACAATAGTAATGTCAGAAAAGCATGGAAATTAGTAAAAGATATGTGAAGGTAATCTGGAATAAAAAGTCCAAGACTTTACATTTTGCATGTTAGTAAATACTTTGCCACCTTAATTCTTGATCTGAATTCTGAACAGTTACCATTAGATGGTTACCTTATCTATTCCAGTACTTGTATCCGTGCCCAGTACTTGGCACTTATATTTCAGAATCTGCTCTTCAGGAAAACGTTTGCACACCTGCTCCTTCAGCGATTGCAACATTAGTGCGCTCCAACCTTCCTCCTGATATCGAGGCAGTTCATGCAGAGCCACTTGGTCTAAATAAGAAGGATCCCGCAGGCAGAAAGCAGCATTGGGATTACGATTTCTGTAAGCCCCGTGAAGTATCTCTGAACCCGTTACAGACATGCCATTGATCCAGGAGTACTGCTCCATAATGTCTTCAGGGATCTCACTAACACTAGGAACCCAACCAGCACTAGAGCAAACAAAAACAGGATGTAAAGAACAACAACAAAAAACCACTACACTTTCAAGAGTTAAAGGATCACTGTATGCTTAGGAACACAAACATGTATTCCTGACCCTATAGTGTTAACACCACCATCGAGCACCCCGGGCCCCTCATGCCTCTATAAATATAGTAAAAATCTTACTGTATTCAAGGCTCTGCCCTGTCTGCCTCAAAAAAACAAGTAGTCTGCTGACATCATCAGAAGTGATGGCCTGATCCAATCACAATGCTTCCCCATAGGATTGGCTGAGACTGACAAGGAGGCAGATCAGGGGCAGAACCAGCATGATTCAAACACAGCCCTGGCCAATCAGCATCTCCTCATAGAGATGAATTGAATCAATGAATCTCTATGAGGAAAGTTCAGTGTCTGCATGCAGAGGGAGGAGATACTCAATGTTTGGATGCATTTTAGGCAGCCATGACCCAGGAAGGATCTCTAACAGCCATCTAAGGAGTGGCCAGTGAAGTTATCACTAGGCTGTAATGTAAACACTGCATTTTCTCTGAAAAGACAGTATTTACAGCAAAAAGCCTGAAGGTAATGATTCTACTCACCAGAACAAATTCAATAAGCTGTAGTTGTTCTGGTGACTATAGTGTCCCTTTAAGATTTCAAATAACAGAATTATGGTAAAAGGAATTCCCAAACCTCTTAAACTATAATTATATCCACCCTTCCCCCATCTAACACAAACTTGTTATTTAACATTATTATTGCAGTAAATTATGCTACCACAACACTCTTCTACAAGATCTCTGCCTTAACATTATTATTGATTTCAGCCTTATTGTCATACTTATTTCCAAATGAATGTTCATGTCTGTCAAACCAAAACTCCAAATCCACTTTAAAATTTTCTAAATGACAACATCAGATAAAATGCTACATTCATGTTCTAATTACACCATCCTGAAAAGAATGCTGTTATTATTTACTGTAGATGCTGGAGTAATATTTAAATGAAACCTATTAGGGAGACGTGTGGGAAGCTACTAGAGGGAGCTACATTTGTGTTCATTTACAGGAACAATTGTTAAAAATGTTAATTAGGGGCGGGGCCTGACCGCTGCAGGGAGAGGACGCAGACCTGGTTAGCTCCTGCCCTGCAGCAACAATTAAGCTGAATTAAACCACCTAAACGGGACCTAATCGGCCCAAAAAGGCTACCAACCGGCAGGTGACATCAAGGGGCACACAACTATGCCACCCAAACGACAGAACTGGTATACACCACCTGCCCTACCTATGAGGCCTACACGCGTGGTCGGCGCAAGGGAGACGGCCGCTCCCCCGCTGACCCCCACAGCTGGCAAGCGGAGACCAGACCCTCGTTCCCCCCCCTCTGGACCGGTGGGGGTTATCCCGGTCTACCCTCGAGAGACCCTGGCACGACCCGGCGAGAAAGCTGAGGAGACACAGGGTCCTACAACAAGCGATGGCACTACACCTAAAATGGCGGAGACCGCATGCTCCCCCTGTACTCACAGCGAGCAGCAAGACATAGGGCACCGGCTGGACAGGGCCTTCCAGGCTTTCTGGGACAAGCTGGAAGCCCTTATGTTCCCGGAGAGCACTAGGGCAGTACCTGCCATCAAGCCACATACACACCCAAACGAGACCGCACGGTTGCAGGCACAGACATCCCAAGTAAAAGGGTGGCAGCAGCGAGACACTCGCCAGCAGCAGGAGACCGAGGACCGGTCAGATGGCAATAGGAGAAGGCAAGTAATCGAGCAGAGGCACACTAACCTGACCTCCCACCAGCCTCACAGTGAGGGCTTGTCTCCAACGAACAAGGCAGAGGTGCTAGAGGAGAGGGAGACCTTACAGCATGTACCCCCACCAGCAGGGGAGGGCTGGCAGCCTTAGGGGCAAAACCAGTCAAGTGGCCCATTGCGCCACCAAATCAGTTCACCATCCATGCCCACCTTTTTCTGGCTTTATAACGGATATTGATGTTATGCTAATCAGTAGCTCTTTGCCATACCCGCTCGTTCACGGCTCTGACTTTCAATGTTGTCAGAGCACAGGCTGAGAATCTCTGAGCCTGTGCTCTGACTCACTAACTGAGCGCTGGAACCACGAGGGAGAGGATATGATCTGACTGCACCTACTGCTGGTGCGCACCAGTGGACCACCAGCGAATCGTTTAAATTAAATATGCTGGTGTACCCAACTTGTGAGCTGTGTTGGCCGCCGGGTGCCTCTGTTGTCATGGCACCCTGCGTGACCGCACAGCTTGCCCACCCCAACGGCTGGCCCTGCTGACACACACTGACGTTACTACTTAGACATCCCTCAATATTAATACAGACATCAGACACCAATAAACTGTGGAAACAGAGCTGATCCCCCCAAATTTATAAAGGTTTGCTTAGAGGATTTATTGTAAGATTAAATCATGCCTCCTCCTCTCTCTCCCCCATGCACTGCTCTGTAGGCTGGGAGGAAGTGAAGAGTAATCACAGTCTCCCAGCACAAGGCCACCTGTGGCTGCATGGGGAACAGCTGTTTAATGTAATGCTTGCAGGACGGCCAGCTGCCGCAGAACCTCTTTGTTTCCGTCTCTGCAAAGGGCTCCAGGCACTGCTTGTTGTGAGTGTGAGCCACTGTAAATTAGGGGCAGAGGGCAGAGGGCACTTGCACTGCGGTCAAGACGGGTCTGGGCAGGAGGAGAGTGCAGTGCAATCAGTGAACTCCCCTCCTGTGGGTCACCAGTAGACTGGTGCACCTGCCCAGGATCAGAGCCGGTGCAAGGATTTTTGACGCCCTAGACAAAATATAAATTTGCCGCCCCCCCATGTGACATCACAATGCCCCACCCATATGATCTGCCATATGAACTAACGCCAGTGCTGCACACAGTGTGTGTTTACATTAAAAAGCCTGCAGGGACCAGCTTTAGACACCACAACCACTTCATTAAGCTATAGTGTCCCTTTAATGTGAGGTAAATTATAGATTAGTGTCACTAATAATATACTAGATTGCCTACTTACAATTAGATGAGGATGATGATGAGCTGCAGTTTGGCTCCACTGGTCTGGTGTAGAACAGGATCTCTGGAGGCTGTTTGCAACTGTGGTCACAAAATTCAATGTTCTGGGAGAATTAGAAGCAGCTCCATTTTTGGGGGGCCTCTTACACAGCTCAAGGTCTGGGCCCCAGGGCCTGACGGTGAGTATGCCCATAAGGCCCACTCATAAGTCCACTTATATGTTCCACCCACCCATGAGTTCGCTCACAGGGAGTGGAGTGTGTAGGGGGTGTGTTATGAGTTATTGTAGAGGATCTAATATGTGTGCTTATGGTATGTAGTTTATAGGGATACCAGTTTGTGCAGGTGATGCAGTGTGTTTGTGTGTAGTGGAAGCAGTGTGTATTTGTGTATAAGGGATGTATTATGTGTTTCTGGTTGTGTGTAAGGGATGTGTAAGGGATGCATTGTGTGAATCTGTGTTTGTATGCATAAGGGATGCAAGGTGTGTGTCTGTATGTGTGTGCATTGAGTGTAAGAGATGCATTGTGTTTCTGTGTGTATGTAAGAAAAGCAGTGTGTGTGTGTTTGCATTGTCTGTTTCTGTGTATGTGTGCAAAGGATGCATTGTCTTTGTGTGGGGTTGCATTGTGTGTGTGTGTGTGTGTGTGTGTGTGTAATGGATGCATTGTGTGTTTCTCTGTGTGTAAGGGAAGCATGTTGGGTTTCTGTGTATGTATAGGGATGCATTGTGTGTTTCTGTGTATGTATAGGGATGCATTGTGTGTGTGTGTGCGCATAGTGTGAAAGAGCTCCCTTGTCTTGCCCCCTGTCCTATAGAGCTGTCCCTTCGAGCTTCTTAACCCTCCTACTTCTTCTTCTTACACCCCCCCTTCTTCTTACCCCCTTCTTCTTACCCCCCTCTTCTTCTTACTCCCCCTTCTTCTTCTTCTTATCTCCCCTCCTTCTTACTCCCCCCTTCCCCCCTCTTTTTCTTATCTCCCCTCCTTCTTACTCCCCCCTCTTCTTACTCCCCCCCTTCTTTTTCTTATCTCCCCTCCTTCTTACTCCCCCTCCCCCTCTTCTTATACCCCCTCCCCCTCTTCTTCCCCCCTTTTTCTTATCTCCCCTCCTTCTTACTCCCCCCCCTCCCCCTCTCCCTACTCCCCCTCCCTCTCTTCTTACTCCCCCTCTCTTCTTCTTACTCCCCCTCCCCCTCTTCTTCTTACTTCCCCTTCTTCTTCTTACCCCCCTCTTTTTCGTATCTCCCCTCCTTCTTTTTCGTATCTCCCCTCCTTCTTACTCCCCCCTCCCCCTCTTCTTATTCCCCCTCCCCCTCTTCTTCCCCCCTTTTTCTTATCTCCCCTCCTTCTTACTGCCCCCTCTCCTTACTCCCCCCTCCCCCTCTCCCTACTCCCCCTCCCTCTCTTCTTACCCCCCTCCCTCTCTTCTTCTTACTCCCCCCTCCCTCTCTTCTTACCCCCTCCCCTCTTACTCCCCCCTCCCTCTCTTCTTCTCCCCTCTTCTTACTCCCCCCTCCCTCTCCTTACTTCCCTCTCCTTACTTCCCTCTCCCTCTCCTTACTTCCCTCTCCCTCTCCTTACTTCCCTCTCCTTACTTTCCCCTCCTCTTACTCTCCCCCTCCCCTCCTCTTACTCCCCCCTCCCCTCTTACTCCCCCCTCCCCTCTTACTCCCCCCTCTTCTTATTCCCCCCTCCCCTCTTCTTATTCCCCCCTCTCCCCTCTTCTTATTCCCCCCTCTCCCCTCTTCTTATTCCCCCCCTCTCCCCTCTTCTTATTCCCCCCCCTCTCCCCTCTTCTTATTCCCCCCCCTCTCCCCTCTTCTTATTCCCCCCCCTCTCCCCTCTTCTTATTCCCCCCTCTCCCCTCTTCTTATTCCCCCCTCCCCTCTTCTTATTCCCCCCCTCTCCCCTCTTATTACCCCCCTCCCCTCTTATTACCCCCCCTCCCCTCACCCCCCCTCCCCTCTTCTTATTCCCCCCTCCCCTCTTCTTATTCCCCTCCCCTCCCCTCCCTCTTCTTATTCCCCCCTTCCCCTCTTCTTATTCCCCCCCATTCGTATCCCCCCCTCTCCCCTCTTCTTAACCCCCCTCTTCTTATCCTCTCCCCTCTTCTTATCCCCCCCCCCACCCTCTCCCCTCTTCTTATCCCCCCCACCCTCTCCCCTCTTCTTATCCCCCCCACCCTCTCCCCTCTTCTTATTCCCCCCCACCCTCTCCCCTCTTCTTATTCCCCCCCACCCTCTCCCCTCTTCTTATTCCCCCCCACCCTCTCCCCTCTTCTTATTCCCCCCCACCCTCTCCCCTCTTCTTATTCCCCCCCACCCTCTCCCCTCTTCTTATTCCCCCCACCCTCTCCCCTCTTCTTATTCCCCCCCACCCTCTCCCCTCTTCTTATTCCCCCCCACCCTCTCCCCTCTTCTTATTCCCCCCCACCCTCTCCCCTCTTCTTATTCCCCCCCACCCTCTCCCCTCTTCTTATTCCCCCCCACCCTCTCCCCTCTTCTTATTCCCCCCCACCCTCTCCCCTCTTCTTATTCCCCCCCACCCTCTCCCCTCTTCTTATTCCCCCCCACCCTCTCCCCTCTTCTTATTCCCCCCACCCTCTCCCCTCTTCTTATTCACCCCCTCCCTCCCCTCTTCTTACCCCCTCCCCTGTAGCGTGGCCGAGCTGCTTTCCGGTCCGTGGTCCCAGCCGGAGTGATGGGAAGGTGCACGCTCAGTGTGCACTTCCTGTCAGTCCGGCCGGATACAGGAAACAGAAACTCCGCGCGGAACAGGAGTTTCTGTTTCCTGTAACCGGCCGGACTGACAGGAAGTGCACACTCAGTGTTCACCTTCCCATCACTCCGGCCGGGACCACGGACCGGAAAGCAGCTCGGCCACGCTACAGGGGAGGGGAGGGAGGGGAGAAGCTGCTGCAGCCGTCTGAGCGCTCTGCTCAGGCGGCTGCAGCATTTAAAGGGCCGGCCCACCGCGGCCGGTCCTAAAAGAATTTCGGGCGGCCTGGGGGGCAATTGCCTCCCTGCCCCCCGGCCCAGCCCGCCCCTGCCCACCAGCGACAGTTAACTTTACCGCCAAGTACAGCGCACTTACAGCTGAGACTTTACACGCACGTCCTGCAGTGAAGCCACAAAAGCACCAAGTACAAGCCAGAGAGCTCACCTCAACAGCAGTACCAGGGAGTACCCCTCCAGCGACAGTCCCTACCTGCAGACCCACAATAAATCGGGACAGCCTGCAATGCTCAGCTTGGAAACAAGACTCTGTGCACCTCCGGTCGGGAATTGGTTAACCTGTCCTCACCGCATGGACTTAATGGCCATCCACCTTACCCACTGTAAAACAGGGGATATGGCACTCAATCCACCTGGAAAATGAACGCTATCCTGTCTCTCACCACCTTTTATTTTCTCATGTGATGCATATGTACAGCATATACAGTACTGGCAAGTATACACCCACAACTCATTCAGCGTGTCCTAAAGTATACAGCATAATGCTACCTATATTGCTCTACTTTACTTTAGAAAGCACCCATATGTGGAATACCACGGCACACACACACAGCTCTTAGGTGAAATGGTGTCTCACTGTGTGCTCATAGATAAATGCAACATACCCTGCCAAGCTACTCACACACATGAATAAGCCTGTTAGCTAATTGTCTTAATCGACTTGATGTTTTCTTTAATCTAAGTTTCAACGTTCTCATATAGTCACACAAGTTTAGGTGATCCACAGTGACCGCTTCATATGTATTGTCGTAATGTGTAACATGTCTGCTTAATCTACAATCAGAACAACTTTACATGTTTCAGCCTAGCATCTGACACAGCATATTGACCTACTACGTGGAAACAAAAGCGTTGTTTTTATATGTTATGTTTCTCAATCTCTCTAAGCTATGTACATCATTAATGTTTTATCCTGTTTATATAACTACTAGAAAAAGTGCAATGTCAATAATGCCATGTAATAATGCGTGTTTGCAAACTTGAATGCACCAGCTATTGTGGCAGTGTAAATTCACATGTTAATCTTATGCACGAACAAAAATAAAGAATTAAAAAAAAAAAAAAAAAATGTTAATTAGGTGGTACACCACCCCATGTTTTGCATGGGTAAAATGTTAATTTTATTTTTTATTTTATTTCATTTTTATTTTTCCTTTTCTTAATTGTACGATATTCATTACTTGTTTGTTTTAAAAAAAACTATATTGTTATGTTTTATCAAAATGTATTAAAAAAACTATTTGAAAAGAATGTCAATTTATTTATGTATGGCAGTCCTATGGATCCAAGGGAACATTCTTATACATATGGTGGACTTGTCCAATGGTGGTCACTTTTTGACATAGCATCAAGCATCTACTGTGCCAAGTGTTACATAGAACTTTGACCTGAACCCTTGGTCCTTCCTACTATCTAAGCCCATTGATGGTCCCTGTCACGAACGCACCCTACTTCAAGAGTGTGCGTGACGTAGCTGTGGTGGTGAAAGGGTTAAAGTTCACTATTTGTCTGCACTAGACCGGAAATAATTATAAAAATCCCCCTTAACACCACCCTCACTTAACCATAATAATATAAATATTACTATTTTAACGCTGCCACCACCAAGACAATTTATAAATGGGGTGCCTTGGTCCCCCAGGCAACTTAATAATAAAAACCCAACAAATACAACTTTGCACAATATTTAAGCAATTGCAAAACACTAGTCTCTTCAGGTAACGTGATTCTTAACCAGACAAAGGCATAACTTAATAAAGGAATATTTATTATGAGCAAAAAATAGTCACAGTGCATATAAAAAAATAGATGATAAATTATTTACACCCAGATAAAAACAAATGGGATAAAATAACAGAAGTCGGGGGCGTGGACGACCAGCTAATGAGCCAGACGTGTAAATATGGAGCTCTGTACCGAAGCGAGAAAAAACAAAGCCAAAGAGGGTAACCCGACTCCATATCAGCGACCAAAAACACGCTTTCACACCAGAGACAGTAATGGGGCGAAAGCATAAAAAATTCAGCCTGCCAGAGACATCCAAACAAGTCGACATCAGGCTCTTGTTCAAAAGGCCTATACAGCCGGCCCAAACCAAGATGGCGCCAGAGGAGCACAGCGAGGAAGAGGCTTCGGAGGACTCTCAAGATGACAGAGAGAGCCCCATCTCACCACCCGCGGGGGCCCACTACCGGGACTCCGTCAGAGGAAGACTAATCTACGGTGACCAAGAGAGACATCAGGGATCTCCTGCAAGAAATGAGAGAGGTTTGGAAAGCAGACCTCAAAGAATCTTGGAAGGAGATGGGGGCCCTCCAGACAAGAATCACTGAGGTGGAGGACAGAGAAGGTGCAAGGGATCGCAACCTATAATCCACCCAAGATCAGTTACAAGACCTCACAAACAGGTCCACAAACTAACCAGAACCGTGCTAAAAGTGAGGCACAGGAAGAGGAATGTCCACCTCCAACGCATCCCGGAATGCGTCAGCGGGGATGACATACTGTCAGATATGTTGGCCACAATAGGCCACCATAGGCATCCAAGGCAGTAAAGACCCAGGTACAGTACTATAGTCGTGACTAGGCACGAGGCAGTGCGAACCGCGATACTGTCATGTTCAAGGGAACTACTGTGGCTATCGATGGAGATATTCCTTTTGTGGTACTGCTGATGTGGAGATAACTTGCACCGATAGCTAAACAGCTCAAAGAGGTAACGATCCGCTACAGAGGGGGAACTGACAGCTCACTGCAGGTCCAGAAGGAGGACACTTACTCTAAACTCGGCGGATGATCGAGTACTAATCCACCAGCGACTAAATCTACCCACTAATCAGAATAAATGTGGATATACTAGGACGAAGCAGATGCAAAGAAGTGGACTAACACTAGCACAGCCAAAAAATACAAAACCCTACCTGATACCTCCAGGAACACGCAATCACTAACATAGTCCACACTCTACACTAGCACCTAAACGCTAGTCACCTCCTCCCCCTAAATACCACTCGGAGAGGAGACCAGATATAAAACACCTCAAAATATGCTACCCCACGAGCATGCACTACATGGATACACCAAGAGACACACAATGCTTGTTTACTATGTAGTTAGCATGTTTATCAATGTTTATTACTGTTTACACATGTTTATTTCACCAGTAGATGGCTATATATCTTGTCAACTAACACTAGCACAGCCAAAAAAACCAAAACCCTACCTGATGCCTCCAGGAACACGCAAGCACCAACATAGTCCACACTCTACACTAGCACATTGGAGAGGGGACCAGATATAAAACACCTCAAAATATGCCAACCCACGAGCATGCACTACATGGATACACCAAGAGTCACACAATGCTTTTTTACTATGTAGTTAGCATGTTTATCAATGTTTATTACTGTTTACATATCTTTATTTCACCAGTAGATGGCTATATATCTTTTCAACTTCCATAACGACAGTATCACAGTGAATAACTGATATGCCTGTTAACAAAATGCTATGTATATTTAATATACTGTGATTCAGATGCATGTTTTCTGAGCTGTAAAACTCTAATAAAATACAAATAAAAAAAATAAAAAAAATAACAGAAGTCCTAATCACTTACTCAGGTTTTCAAAATAAAACTTCTGCCCGGGGAATCTCTAGCAAGGAAGATGGTGTCTCACTAAAAATTAGATTTTGGCCCCAGCAAGTACAATACACACTTCAGTATCCTTAGATTATATACCCTGTGGATTACCAAGCGTCGCCCAAAAGGTGGAGACAATAAGTGACCACCCCTTTGTGTTCCAGACAAACAACAATCCAAATAGAAACTTTTTATTCTATTTCCACTTTTGTACTTGCCACAGAAATAATAATTGCATCTATTAACGTGTAACCATTTTTCCATTCCATAGTTATGTCACACTTCTTACTTGTGACCCAATATAGCGGACATCACAATCCTGCCCAGCGGCGTAAGTTACGTAACTCATGTTTAGGCTTGATTAGAAAATTGTGCTTGTCCCATTCTAAATTTAAAAAAATGAGGCTTAATTATTATTCTGTGGGTAAGTATTAATGTTTATTTTGTTTATGATACGGGAACTCAAAGGTTTTCTTGAAGGCTAATGATCATTAACATATCAAAGAAATTAACTCATCAATTAAGAGGTACAGGTCATATGATTGAAGTCAGTTAGTTTACATTGGAACTAGGCATCCAGGCATATCAAGTGTAGAATGTCACACCTTGCAGTGCTTTTAATTAATCAAAGTATCAATCCACGTTGTAAACCATCTGCCCCCTTTCACATTTCTATACAATTTAATGACCCCTTTTGGAATTGACAATATTACCTCTACCAAGCAGCCAGTTCATCTATGCACTTCACAAATTACATTAAATGGCAATATTTCATAGTGCAACAATGAATTATGCACCCTTGGCATGACAGTCCCCCAAAGGCTTTTTAACAGAATAAACTTAGTGGCCTTAAAGGACCACTATAGGCACCCAGATCACTTCAGCTCAATTAAGTGGTCTGGGTGCCAGGTCTTCCTAGTTTTAACCCTGCAGCTGAAAACACAGCAGTTTCAGAGAAACTGGCAGGATTGAATGTGCACGCTTCTAGCTGCACATGTGCATTCTGCTCCACTCGGGAGCTGACATCGGAGGGGGAGGAGAGGTTCAGAGCCTGGCGCTGGATTAAGGTAAGTGGCTGCAGGGGTTTCTACCCCTTCAGTGCCGAGGGAGGGGGGCTCTCCAAAAGCCTATAGTGCCAGGAAAACGGGTTTATTTTCCTGGCACTATAGGATCCCTCTAAGGGTTTTGGTGTCTCGATAGTTTCAACCCATCTCTGAGATCAAAAGCTATCTTATGGATAAGCTCACAGGGCTTGTGCATGATACACTCCCATCATTTGAAAAGTCCTGATAACTCTACTGCATAATTAGTTTTGCTCTCGATTGTGGTTTTCCTTTTTTTTCTCATTTGTTTCTCTATTTTACTTGTATCTAAAAATGTTTGCATGTATCATTGCTGTTTTTACCTTCACACATTGTACTTCATACATTTTCTGCGGTCACACACATTTTTGGGGTTGCTCTAGTGATTCTGGCCTATAGGATTGAGGCATCCACATCCTGTCATAGTCTATTGTCCACGAGTGCGAGTTTCAGTGTTCTGTAATGGCTTTTCATGTTTTAACTTTTGGCATTTCTCTTGACTACTCTGTATTCTGTATGTCAGGACCTTGGCTTTCCTTATGGCATTGTTGCCTTTCTGTCTAATACTATTCTTGTGTTCTATAAGCACATTGCTTTACTATATAAGTGTTCATACGAAGGACTGGTAATACAAGCATTCCTTTATACTTGCAACTAAGTTTAGGTTTGCATGTGGGGATCATTATCCAATCCTGACAGGGATGGAGATACAAGAAGGAGTGGGGTTAGAATGAAATTCAGGAGTTGGTGAGAGATGTGAAGTCCAGGAAGGATGAAAATGCAGAGTTGCACACACTTACAGAACACATGACTGCATTCTTTTTTTTTTTTTTAAATTCTTTATTTTTGAAGTGCGGATAATTACACATAGCTTGTCACGCCCCAACAGCTTGTGACAGGAGACAAAATACACAGCTTGTAAGCAGTAAGGCAGTGAGAAAACATGCACAATTTTTTGAAAGTTACAAAGACAAGAGTAGGTACATGTTTGGTATCGCTATTATTGAGTTAGATCATAACGTAGGTTCTTAGGGTATTCTAATCTATCTAGATTCTATAGGTTATCTTTTAGCTGTACAATTTTACTTTTATAATAATAGGAGAGATAGTCAGTGGAAAGATAAAACAACAGATTATAAGGATCGGGCTATACTGGCTGACTATGCAAATAGTATAAATGAGAATATACAATTGTATTACATGCTAGGTAGATAAGGAAAATGATTAAGCATAGGAGTTAGGCCACCAAGGCCCGGCACCCGCTGTCAAGCCTGCATTTTAAGTTAGAGACATGAAAATGTTACACAGGTTGGTCCGACATGTCAAAGCAAATAGCATACACAAGTATTGCTGCATTCTTTTTTTTGTTGTCAATCTTTGTTTTTATTGAGGCATATAGTAAAACAATACCGAAAGTAAAGCAAGGAGTTAGTGCACATAAATCACATGGTGTGTAAAACATAAAGATAGCAAGGTCACTGCTGGAACTCCTGCGAATAACAGCCTCTATTTTACAAGTTTCAACTGAGTGTTAATATACATTTTTAAACAGGTAGATACAGCTTGGTTACAGTTAGTAAGGGCAATTGAGCCTGGGGTCGCATATGTGGTGGGTGTTCTGCCCCTGAGATTAAGAGAACATTTCACCGAGTACGGCATGTCTTAAGTTTTGCTAGTTCTACAGAGTCTGACATTATGTTAGAGATAACAAGCTAGGCCCCTGTCAGAGTACTGTACAGGTTAGTGTAGCTGGCTATGTGGTGTGCCCAGCCCTTAGGTATCGGAGGATTAACTGTCCAGGGGACCAGGTAGATTATGGGGTAGGTAGGTCTAACATGTCAACCAATCACATATGCCATGTGTAAATACGCTATGGCTCAACTGCCCACGTGTTGCTCTGTTGAGAGTGCCACTAGGTGTGTAAGCAAGTTCGCTAGGCCCAGTTGGTCCACAGCCCACGTTCTAAATGGCAATATAACAGTAGTAGTCAGGGTAATCTGAGTAAAGACAATTATTCCTCTTTCAAGACTAAGGTGTGTATATGTATCAATTTATAGCGATGCCCTAAAACCCTCTAGGAGTGTCAGTGTGACATTTCAATTACTTGCCATAAACCAGGGTAATGAGCATTGCAATAGTCCACAAGAATGTTCAGCCTACACCACAGGGTGTGATGGTGCTATAATATATTGGAGCTAGTCCATCGGGTTGTGGGGGGAAACCTCCTCGATCCCACATATGATTTGGGGTCTGTCCTGCTTCTCTTGCATGCCTGCTCTGACCATCCGGGCGGCTGACCCTCCGTGCTGCGATTCTTCCCTTGCACCTCTTGGGTTCCTGTCGCTTGAGTGCCGTGTATCTTCGGCCCGGGGCCTTAGTGGGAGCCCTGACCACATGTCCATTGACCCCATCATCAGGGTCGTGGGCCCAAGGTTCCACCGGGTCTCGGCAGCCTCCCTGGGTGTATGGGTGGTGTTGGAGAGTTACCTCCATGTGAGCCCCCAGCTCGGAAGAAGATTGTGCGGTCACAGGAACAACGTAGTCACCTTGAGTAGTGGGAGATGTTGGACGGCTGGTATGTATGGGGTCTTCCATCGTGGGCTTTATGTCATGGGTTGCAGGTGGCTGTGCTTGCAATGCTCGGGATTAAATCCGCTGCCAGAATTCCATGCAAATTCTATCAAAGTCGGCAAGAAACTTGGCTTCCCAGTTCGTCTCAGGCTGTTTCCCTGATGCGTCGGCCATTTTGATTGTGGCTCGTGATTTCGGTGCGGCTACACAGAGCTCCCTGATGGTGCACTGAGCCTGTGGTTGCTGTTGCCCAAGTGGGGACCGGGATAACCCCCACCGGTCCATAGGTAGGGGGGGGGGGGAAGTGTGTTTGCTCACTTATGGTTAGCGGCAGTACGGGGAAAGCGGGCGTCCCTCCCCTCCGCTGCCTCCTTTAGGCCTCGAAATGCAGCAGCTGTTCCCGGTTGTTCCGGGCGTCGATTTTGGTATCCACGGGTACCTACAGGCTTCCCCCATCCATGTAGTTGCATTACGTGGGGTTTCCAGCACTGTAGCCAGAGTAGTCGTTGAGTGTGTGGCCCATACAGCAGGAGCACATGTAAAGCACGACTTGTCAGCTTGCTGGCTTGGCTCCGCCCCCCACATGACTGCATTCTCTCTCACACATTACATACAATTCATCTGTATTCACACACCTGGACACCACACAAATATAGAAAAGGGTTAACAGAAACATGGCAACACAAGAATGTTTGCAATGAATCTGTACAATTATTTTGAATGCATAATACTGTAGGAGTGGGCCTTTTTGACTGCTGTGGAAATTGTGTTTGGTCAAGCCACATTCAAAAGGTTTGACAAACAGAGGGACTGCACTTATAGCATACATGTACCAACAGGCCTGGACTGGCCATCGGGCACACCGGGGAAATGCCCGGTGGGCCGCAGTGGCCATGGGCCGAGGCCGGCAGGGGAGGTCCCAGGATCTCCCCTGCCGGTCTATGCAGGGCCGGCACTATCCGAGCGCCGGCCCTGCTGTATTCCAAGGAGGGCAGGCGGGGAGATCAAAGATCTCCCTCACCGGCCCACTTTCATAGATCTGCGGTTGGGGAGGGAGGGAGGGAGAGGACCCGGCGGAACTCTATCTTGCAGCTCCGCCGGGTTCCTCTTGCGAGATCCGGAGCATTGCCATGGCAACGATCGGATTTCGCGAGAGTGAACTAGTTCACTCACCCACTGGACCACCAGGGATGGTGTCAGAGTGCCGGTCCCCCCTCCCAGGTACCACTTGGCCGGACCCTCCCCCCCCTCCCAGGCTAAAGGTAAGAAGGGGGGGGGGGGATTTAATGCCTGCTTATTAGTTGTTGTTTTTTGTTTTTTATCCCCCAACACACAATCCCTTTTAACATTCACCCACAGCACACTCAGCACTCTCTCACACACATCACACTCAGCGCTCTCACACACATCACACTCAGCGCTCTCACACACATCACACTCAGCGCTCTCACACACATCACACTCAGCGCTCTCACACACATCACACTCAGCGCTCTCACACACATCACACTCAGCGCTCTCACACACATCACACTCAGCGCTCTCACACACATCACACTCAGCACCCTCACAGACACCACACTCAGCACCCTCACAGATAACACACATCACACTCACACACATCACACTCAGTACTCTCACACACAGTACTCTCACACACATCACCCTCACACACAGCACCCTCACAAATCACACACACTGCATCCTTAAACACAGCACCCTCACACACAAATCACACGCACAGCACCCTTAAACACATCACACACAACATCCTCACACACATACACAGCATCCTCACACACATCACACACAGCACCCCTCAAACACAGCATCCATCACACTGCACCCCAACACACTGCACCAAACACACACACAATACTTAAACATATTTATATTTTATATATATATATATATATATATATATATATATATATATACACACACACACTAGTGCACACACTTACTACATCCTTATTACACAATACCACACCACAATCAGCTCACTCTACACACACACAATCCAACAAGCAGGCTCCAAACACATGCACAATACTGTTTCCTGGCCCTTTTGTCTCCTGGTATCGATTTATAGAGACACCAGAGACAAGTTGCAAGGAAACACAGTGCAAGCATGTTATTTTGCACTGTGCAGAACAAATACAGTTTTTTTTTCTCATGCTAGAGCTCTTTAGCAGAGCTCTGCCCTGGAAGAGCATTGACCCAATGCTCACTTTGAGAGGGGGCGTGTTTGTCATTGGTGATGACGAAACACACCCTCTCTGCCCCGCCCCTTCTTAGTGGGCCGCTGTGCTAAAAAAATTGCCGGGACAAATTTTTCTCCCAGTCCGGCCCTGTGTACTAATATTACTACACCCATTTGAATAAGTATCTGAATAGCAGATGGGTAAAAGTGAGAATTTAATCCACAGTAGTCTAATTGCCATTACTCTGCTTGATGTTTGAGTAAGCAACAAGAAACATTTTCATATGGATTATAGAAGATATATCACTAGAAAATGTACTGAATTTATAAGGCATCACATAAAGCACATAATGTTCTACTCTGTTAATTGCTAACAAAAATAGCTTATACCTTTATGTCAGTGTGTAAGCTATGGGTCTATGCACTGCTATGCTACAAACCTGCTTCGTTTGGGGGCTTACATGTGGCAATGTGGAATTTTATAACATGACAGGAGGCTTCGTATTTGCTTAAGACTTTCTTTACTTAAGCTTCACAGCAGCACTTTTTTATTTAGTAACAAGGTAACCAATCAGAAAAAAAGGGATAACAAGATATATAAGTCCCTCCCAGTGATGTCATTTCCTCTTTTTCTTTGCTGCTTCACACCAGTACAGGTCAGAGTGCCACTGTCTCCTTCTTCTGTGGGTTTCTGTGGTTTATCTATTATTTTATCTGTCATCTGCTTTATTCATATTTTTCTGTTATATATTTACATATTCTACTTATACTTATACTTTTGAGCTTACTCATTTACCTTACTTTCCTAAAACTCATCTTTATTTATTTATATATTTTTTCCTATGCTTTTCCTCCATTTGCAATGATTCCCAGAATCCTCCTCCAGATTCGCAGACAACAGATCACACTTGTACTACTCACACCGCTCTGGCGGGGCCAAGCATGGTTTCCGGATCTTCTGGCCCTCTCCTGCCAAGATCCCCTCCTTCTGCCTCCATGGCCAAATCTCCTAGAAGACCCTCAAGGGAACCCTCATCCAATGATAACGCAAGGCCACCTCCACCTTGTAGCCTGGACTCTTTCAGGGGTACCTGGCACTTCGGAGAACTATCACAGAGATCTAAGGAACTCCTCTGGGATTCGTGGGCCCCTGGAACTAAAAGATGCTATCTTTCTTCCTGGAACACTTGGTGCAATTGGTGCCTGGAACGGAATACCGATCCCCTTACGGCCCCTAGACAGTCCATTTTGAATTTCCTCTCATCTATTCGATCTAGGCCGTTCCTACAGATCCATCAACGTTTCTGGCTCAGCCATCTCGGCAGCCCATGTTCCTCTAGACGGAGTTCCAGTGGGCCAGGACCAGCTGGTTTGTAGACTATTGCGGGGCATCAAACTAGCTCACCCCCCTAAACCGAAATACTCCCATCTGTGGGACGTTAATGTCATGATTCGTTTCCTTGAGACTTGGCCGGACAACGAAGATCTATCCATCCGTCAACTCTCCGCTAAATTCACCATATTGCTTTGCTTAGTCTCCTTCCGACGAGTATCGGATGTTCGAGCATTTGACCATGACGCTATCAATTTTTCCCCAGAAGGTGTCACCTTCTCCGTGTCCAGACGGACAAAATCGAACTCCTCTTCTATATTTTACCCTTACTTTCCTAACCACCCAAAACTGTGTGTAGTGTCTCTTCTTTCTCGTTATTTATTACTCACCTCCTCGCTTCGTCCTACGTCTTCCAGCCAACTATTGGTCTCATATGTCCAGCCACATAATCCAGTGTCATCCACAACTCTTGCCCGATGGGTTAGGTGGTTGCTCTCCCTAGCCGGGATTGAAGCCTCCTTCGGAGCCCACTCCATCAGAGGGGCGGCGGCATCGGGGGCATTCAACGCGGGAGCCTCGCTTCGAGACATTCTTCAATCTGCAGACTGGTCCCGAGAACAGACGTTCCGCAACTTCTACTTTCGTCCGGCTGTGCACGCTTCCTTGGCCCTCCTTGGGGAGCGTTAAAACAGCAAATACGAAGCCTCCTGTCATGTTATAAAATTGTAGATTATGCTAGCTTTAGTGTACCTATAATCTTAATTTTATTAATGACAGGAGGCAAGTATTTCCCACCACTTTACCTTCGTTTTTTCCCACCCTAGGGTCGCCCCTGTAGGTAAGTTTCTAAGACTAGAACGAACACACTATGCCTTACTACCATGGGGGTTAGCTATTATTTTCTATGATGTATAGATTAACTTTTCTAACGAATTATAACATATGTTTCATAACAACCGGTTATGATTTCCTAGTCCAATTCACGGATTAATACTTGGTTTCGACTCTACTCTCTCGTTTCAGCGTAAAACTCCCTTAAGAGGTCAAGTCTAGTTGCTGTTCCTCCGCAAGCTTCACCTCTACTCTTCAAGAACGCAAGTCTACGTTCCGGTTTCCCTCTCAAGCATCTCTCTTCTCGTTTGACATCCTGAATTCCGCATCTGGTTCCTTCAGTTCCGGTTCCTATTTGTTCGCAGCCAGAAAGAGGAAATGACATCACTGGGAGGGACTTGTATATCTTGTTATCCCTTTTTTCTGATTGGTTACCTTGTTACTAAGTAAAAAAGTGCTGCTGTGAAGCTTAAGTAAAGAAAGTCTTAAGCAAATACTCGCCTCCTGTCATTAATAAAATTAAGATTATAGGTACACTAAAGCTAGCATAATCTACAATTGTAAGAGGTACATTCTCATGTGTAAAATCAAGCATATGCCAATCTTAATAGTGTTTATTGTCTGCCTTTGACCTGAAATGATCTGTAATTACAATAAATGTTTACTATGACCTGAATGTGATGTACAATATAATTTAGTTAGGGAAACCAAGAGATTAGAATGAGGTCAGGGTGTATTTTAAACCAAGTCACTAACAAATCTTGTGCTTCTAATGATCCATCAGGTTTCATATTACTAATCATACAGCATGGAGCCGCTGCTTCAGTAATATGTAATGGAATTGGAAAGATTTTCACCCATTATGACTGGTAGAGTAGTAACTTAAAATGCTGTTATCACCAGTCCTTTAATAACAATTTACACCACTTTATAGACAGCTACCTATTTATATATCTATCATTTCTATAAGAACTCAACTTAATATGTAATGGATGGTATAATTTAAATTGTGGTCACCAATTTATTAAAGGAAACCTATAGTCCCGAAAACAACAATCAATATTTCAGGACTAGAAGTTGCCCTCTATCCACCCCCGATTGGTATTAAAGAATATAAATAAAATAAGATTACTCATCTCCTTTCCATTGTCCTTTTCTTATCTCTCTTATTTTAATAATTGTACTATCCTCCCTTGCCACTTGCCTTTTTTTACATTTATTATGTTTTCTTCCATGTGCTGGATTTCAATAACTGGGTCACTGCTGTATTGTTCTAATATGTCCAGGTACCTGAGAACTTCATTAGAAATGTATATTTGCCAAGTTTTGCATACACTCTGGGGGAATGGTAGGAAACCATTTCTATCAGAAGTATTTATTGTCAGGGCCAGATGTTGGAAGAAATATGTTCAAATAATTCCTTATCTAAGAAATTCCTTATCATTTCTTAGGAGTAACTACACACATCATGCTGGAGACATTGATCTGCCACTTACATCACTTTTACATTTTTTTTTCTTTATTCTTTAATTTTATGGGTGGTACATAACAAATTGAGCAGTACCACACTGCATATCAGCAAGACTATTGCATGCAAACAATAGTAAGAGATTCAAAAGAAAAGATTTGTCAACATAAAAGTGACACTCCAGGCACCCAGACCACTTCTGCCCATTGGAGTGGTCTGGGTGCCAACTCCCACTATCCTTAACCCTGCAAGTTTCATAAACTGCAATATTTACCTTGCAGGGTTAACTCCTCCTCTAGTGGCTGTCTACTAGACAATACTAGACCGCCACTAGAGGGCACTTCCGTGTGTATAGCACACATTCCTTGTGCTATAGCGTCGCTGGACGTCCTCACGCTATGTGAGGACCTCCAGCGTCGCTGAAATCCCCATAGGAAAGCATTGAAAGCATTTTTCAATGCTTTCCTATGGGGAGGTCTAATGCACGTGTATTGCCGCGAATGCGCATTAGGTCTCCCCCACCGGATGATGTCGGTGCGGGAGGAGCGTGGGCGGACTCTGAACCAGGGTTTGTGAGCCGTGTGGTCGCTTAGAACATAAGTAGTCAGATTATTCTATCTTGTCTGCTAAATATTAAAAAATGTCGCAATGGCGGCGATATAGGACATATCACGCATTGCAACAAAAACTGTTGTCAGTGATCAATTTTAAAGCCACTGGGAAAAACTATTTCTCCGATACGTTTTTAGGGATGTGTCAGGATCATATTCTGAAAACCAGGAACATGTTTAATTTTCTTCTGTTATTATTTCATGAAATACTTGTTTCTTGCCTCTAGTGGCCTCCCTAGCCACTAATCTCCTCAGTCACCTTATCATCCTCACCTGCCTGGACTAATGAAAGGCTTCATAAGGCTACACCCTGCTCACAACAGGGTCTTTACATTGAAGTTGGTGATTTGCCATGTGAACCTGCTCCAGACTTACACTCATTTCTGCTCCATATCAACTTGCTCCAGACTTACCTTCCAACCTGCTACACTCTGATGTATGATTTTGAGCTCTGCCTCTGTTACCAGTATTCCTGTGTTACAAACCTGCCTCTGTTACCAGCCTGTCTCTGTTACCAGCCTGCCTTTGAAACCAACCTGCCTTTGTATCAACCCTACCTGGAGATCACAGACTTTCTTTATTTGCAAGTAACCTGTTCTGTGGCATATTGCCTAAAGTCTGTTTTCCCTCAAGTTGCATAATATGTCTAAAAACACAAATAAAGTCTCAAATAAAAACGCTGGCCAAAGTCTCCTATCTGACCTGCACAAGATCATGACATGTCTATGCATACAGGATATATGTTCCCGATAGAGAGTTAATATTGAATTCGAACAGTGATTTCTGATAAACCCAGAATGGTTATTGGCAAGGAGAAAGGAAACAGATTACCTGTGTCATATGCATTAACTGATTAGCGGTAATAACTTCAACTGTATAAAAAAAAAAGATAAATGGAAAATTACCGTTGACCCAACAGTATCACCATAAGAGGCGTTCCCCGTGTATCTTGGTGACAACGGTCCAGCTCACCAAGGCAAGTGTTGAGTATCTTGCCTGAGGGGGTGTCCTGAGGAATACCCCATCTTAAGTCACACTCAACCAAGCACATACTGAGGGACTCACACCACTCTCTCAGTGCTGGGAAGACCTGAAAAAAAACATTGTGGGACATTATTACGTAGAAGACAACTTACAAAACTGGCATTGTATTTAAGTGCCACCAACCCCAACCATCATGTTGAGACACATCAAAACGACACAGAAAAAAATAATCACAATACAATTTATATAACCTTCACTCTATAACAAATGTATTTGAACATAAAGGATAGGTCAGGAAACAATCTATCCTTTTCATACAATGTATAAGCTTATGACTACATATGAAAGAAATGCACAAAGTATGGAGACAGGCTATCCATATATCTGGATAAGCTTTTTACATTATGCCAAATCTTTTACAATTATTTTTTTAAAAATATTTGAATATAAAAGGCATCATATGTAATCATTTTGATATATATAAAAAAATATATATTTTAATATTAAATCAGTTTAAAAAAGTTTATCCAAAAATATGAAATCATGGCCCTCTGTTATGGTGATTCTATGATCATGGCTACGCAATTCTGCTCAGAAGCCTGCCAAACGAAATGTGGATCAGGTTTATCTGAACATTTATCTTCACCATACTTGAATCAGTTGAAGGAACTCTCAATTGCCATCTTTTTAAATCACTATTTTGTCAACATACAGCCAATGAAAACATGCATTTTTTCGTCATTGGGTAAAAATCTACAGATTTCTTTGCAATCCCTCCTCTTTTTCCACAGCCCAGGCTTTCAGTCTTTGCCAGGGAATACTCCAGTCAGTGGCTTCCCACTGAGAAGTCTCTGTGCTGGAGCTGCAAGCGCACATGTGCCCGCGATTGCGCTTTTTATTGCTTCTCAATAAGATGTAATACACCTCACTCAGAAGGGCGGATGCATAGCGCATCTGCCACATCCGTTAGGGTGGAGCTGAGAATCTGATTGACAGCTATAGAGGTATTTTTGCCCCAACTATACATAAATATTGGTTTCTATTGATATCTGCATTTTATAAACTGTCACATATGTTGGAGACTCCAACAAAGCTGAAGTCTTTTATGTGTGTGGACTGTTCCTTTAATAATACTTTTTTTATACAGTGACTTGTGTCAAAACAACATATGCTTAGATTTAATACTTTTCCAATTGATTCAATACTGTACTGTTATTCCATGATTTATCTATAGAAGTCACCATCACATTTTAGTAGATAAATAATGTTGAAAATTTTGTAGCTAAGGGGGGCGGGGCCTGAATCTCATGGCGATCAGACGTGCCTTGCTTGGGCTCCTCGCCTGGACACGACTTTAGCCTGGATTCTGGCCACATTTCGCCTCCGAAATGCACCCGGTGAACACATACCGGAGCTACAACGTGGCAGGCTCGAGTGGCAGCGGCTGGGGGTCGAGTTCGAGGTAGAAAGAACCGGAGGGGACGGTGCGGCCTAGTCGACCCGTGGAGCAGGAGGGACGGCCGCTCTCCCAATCTAGCGGGTCCTAGGCTGGTGCTGAAGCCTCCAAGAGCCCCGTTACCCCCCGCCCCCCTTGGGACCGGTGGGGGTTATCCCGGTACCCACCAGGCAAGCCTGCACTTTTACAGCCTACAACTCTCTTGTGCAGTTACACGCCAAAGGCGGACAGCTCCCACGAGGCCACACTAAAATGGCCGACGGCAGTGCAGCAGTTCCAGAGACCAGAGTGGCGTGCAAGACTCACCCAGCCCGAGCCGACAAGGTGGGGATCCCACGAAAGCTCTCGACCTCCACTCTAACCATCCTTGGTAAAGACCCCAAGACGCACAAGCACCACAGAAGCCTGCATACTCCTGCACTCCCGCACAGCAGTGGCACTCCCAGGACCCATAAACTACCCTGAAGCCTGCACCAAGGACCTGCACCTGGAGGGCACCCAGTGACACCACTCCCATGACCCAACTCAACACCGCGACAGATCGCACCACGGTATGGGGGCATCACAGGTACCGTACCCATACTCACCCAACAACAAGGAGAAATGATGGGAACGGACCTCAATTGCTGCACTCAGCAGCAGGACTTTGGGACTCTGTAGCCATGATAGGTATCGCACAGGGACTATTCCCAGGCACAGGGAATGCAAATGGTCGGAGCTGGCCGTGACCCCAGCCTGTATATGTCACTATTAAGGCACACACAGTTTACATATACCTTAGATAACCCCACCTGGTGTCGCGGTGGCTGCAGACATCGACAAGCACACACCCTCTCTGATAGAGCTAAAGTTAAGGCTAATGTTCAGGATAATGTTAATGCTTAAGCTAATGTTCAATGTGAATGCCACTTTGGTGATTATTTCTTGCATTAAGATGCCGATGGCGCACTATGCCTGGTGGAAATTTACTCTAATAAGCTTGTAACCCTCAAACTATATGCCATAGTCAGTCGGAAAATCACACTGTGTACCTAATGTATAGTCACTTATAACTGACAAGTTGATCTATAACTCGAGTAAACTTCGTTATATAAAATTTCAAAATGTGCTATGTTCTAACTTGACACGCAATTGTTCATATGTGTTGACAGATAAGGCAGATACTGCTGTTGTGGCTTTACCTGCTCCATTGTATGTTTCTTGCCATGCACAATAAAATAAAGAATTAAAAAATAAATAAAAATAATTTGGTAGATAAATAATTTGGACAATATTGAATCATTTGGAAAGCTTATTGATCAAGACCTTAGTTGGAGATTTTTCTACAGCTACTGTAGCCTAGGTTCGGCAATATGTTGGACTCCAAAATATTAAATTAGTTCTAAAAACATTTACATGTTTTCTATCACTAATTCCTGTTCAAAGAAAACTAACACTAATTCAAAGCACACCAAGAAAACTTTGTACAAGATAATCTTCCACAACCAAATTTCCCACCTGTGTCCTACCCAGAGATGTATTTACCACAAGGCTAACAAGGTATTTGCCTTGGGTGGCCCTTTCCAGGGGCTGTCAAAAAACACCAGCCCCAAATGCCTTGCTATCCTCGTATCTTGGGGGAGGGCAAGAGCTGCCCATCTTTGGGCCTTCCTCAAGGCAGGCAGACAGTTTTATTACAGGCGGGCGGTGAGGGAGCGCTGGTCTGTGAGCTCTTCCTGCTCTGCACCCTGCAGTGATGCCGGGAGCCAGAATATGACATTACTCCGGCACTAAGCGGCACTCAAGGGAACAGAGCAAGAAGATCACATCTCCCTCGCCACCTACTTTGCACGCCTACCTGCCCGCCCAATTGCCAGCACAGCAGTCCCACAGGACCCCAGGTAAAGAATCCTCTCCAACTCTCTAAAAGGTAGGGTGGCTGGGTGGATTTAAATTTAAAAAGTTATTATAATAATTATATATATAAAATAATAACTATTTGTGAGTGTTGGGGGAAAATGTATGTGTCCGTATCAGTGTGTGAGTCTGTCGGTGAATGTGTGTATGTCTGTCAGTGCGTGTCTGTGAATAAGTGTGTGTGTCTGTCAGTCAGTGTGTCAAATCAGTGAGTGTGTGTATCTGTCAGTGAGTGTGTCAAACCAATCAGAGTTGTGTAAAACAGTGTGTGTCTTTCAGTGAGTGTATGTCAGCGTATCGGAGAGTGTGTGCGCCAATAACTGTATGTGTCAGTAAGTGTATGTATATCAGTGCATGCATCAGTGAAGGTGTGTCTGTTAAAGTGTGTGTTGGTCTTTAACAGGAATAAGTGTGGCCTTGACAGGAAGAGGTGGGGCAATTTAAATTAGGGGGTGCCCGAGATTCATCACGCCTAGGGCAGCACAAATAAAAAAAATACACCACTTGTCCTACCACCACTTACACTGTAAATGTGTATAAACAGCTTGACACATATTGGATCTCTAAAAGACTTCTGTTGTTACCTGTTTTATTAAAACTTCTCTCTCAGAATTAAAGTCTTCAAAGGTGGATGAGACAAACACTCTCACAGTAGTCCAGCCTGTGTTCACTGGTGGGAGAGAGGAATCGGGCAGCTTGACAGGAGGCAAGCTATTAATTTCATCCCACATCTGGCTCACATCAAAAGCTGGATGCTAAAGAAAGGTTAAGCATTATAAGTGACATTATAGCTAAGAGTGGTGAGCTGAGGGGGGGGGGGGGGGGGGGGGGGGCGGAAACACCACAAAAACTAGTAACAAAGTATCTAAATATCCATAAAACAGATTAAACATATAAAACTTGTCTGGAAAATAACAGATTTGAAAGATCATGCTTATACAAACTTCACGGAATGCCAAGTAAAATACGTGCTGGCAGCATTGCCAATTTTTTGATTTTCTTTCTACATTTTTGAAGGCTACCTTCACAAAGATATGTGGCTTAGAGACAGACTGAGGGGAAAACAAATCTGGCCCAGGTATTTTTTTTAATCACAGTGTCCCAGTGGGAAAGAGAAGGGGAAGAAAGGGGCGTGTTGTGTAATCATTGATGACAATCACGTTCTTCCCCCCCAAAAGTAAGGATGTTAGTTAAATGTTCTTCCAGTGTAGTTTATGTGCAGAGCCCTGCTGAAGTGCTCTCACACAGAAAAAAGGTCCTGTGTTTGTTTTGAGCATAGCAAGCAAATTTAATGACATGCTGTATTTGGTTGTAACTTGTCTCTGGTGTCTCAAGTGCATACCAGAGGACAAAAAGGCCAGGAAAATGTATTGTGCATGTGTTGGGAGGCTTCTTGTGGGATTACTTGTAAGTAGACAGCTGTTTGTGCTGTAATTGTGGAGTAGGGATTTGTGTAAATAGGTTGGTTTCAGTTGTGCTGTGGTGTTGGGCTGTTCTGTTTGTGGCGTAGTATGCGTGGATAGTAGCTGTAGTGAAAGAGAGTCTTAGTATGTGTATGGGGGGCAATGTGTGTGTATGATGGGGGATATATATTGAATGTTTACATAGGAGCTGTAGTGTGTGTGTGTATATATAGAGGCTGTAGATAGCACCTTGGTGTGTGCAGGGAATCTTGTCTATGCAATGGGAATCCAGAGTGTGTATAATGGATGTAGTGTGTCAGGAATGTAGCGTGCGCAGATAGCTAGATTGTGTCTACAGGTGATCTAGTAAATGTAAAATAAATAAAGTGATAATGGCTCCGATTCAGAGGTCAGATAAAGTGGCCAATGAATCAGTGCCAGATTGCCTTCAAAATTACTCTCCCAACATAGGGAATAACCCTCAGATAATAGTAAAATAGAATAAAATCTAGTAAATGTGTATGTGTGAGATCAGTTTTTTTTTAAATAGATGTAGTGTGTGTGTGTGTGTGTGTGTGTGTGTGTGTGTGCGTGCGTGCGTGCGCGCCAGGAATGTGTTTGGTGGGATAGTACCTGTTTTGGGAGCAGGGGTCAGATTTATTTTTTAAAATTGATTTTATACCCCCTTTCTTCTTACCTTTGGTCAGGAAGGGGAACATTGTATCCTGTGGTATGTACTCTAGCAGGGTAAGTACACTCTTCTTGCAAGCTCTGGCACAGTGAGGTATGGGAGCAATCTCGTTCCCATGGAAATGCTCCAAACTGCAGGAGCATGTAGGAGAATAATCCGTACCAGGAAGAGGTGAAGATCTAAACCCTCCAAGGTACTTTTTCCCTCTCCGGAGTAAGGTGACCTGAGCTGCTGGCATTTAAAGGCATGGGCAGTCAGGGAATAATAAATAATAGCTAATTATATAATATATATATATATATATATATATATATATATATATATATATATATATAATACACAATCCAGCGCACTTGCTTATTCACCAGAAAATGATTTCTATTCTTAGAGATTGTAACAGTTTTATTTAAAAACACCTCACCTAGGCAAAAAATAATGGGGGTTTAGTTACATTATATGATCATATATTGCATAAGCCTGCCACATCTGTTTTTGTTTATATATATATATATATATATATATATATATATATATATATATATGTGTGTGTGTGTGTGTGTGTGTAGGTAGTACATTCTTCAGTAAATAGCATGGCAGGGAACAACCTCAAGCATTTCAGCTTTGAAATTTACATAACTTTATATTCAAAGAAAATAAAGGGGATTGTAGGTACCTCAACCATTACCGAATATAATGTTAGCAATCCAGGTGAATCTTTAATCGCTGTCCCTGATCACAGTCTGGCAGCATGGTCAGATGCATATACTGTGATCTCCCAAGCAAATATCCCATAGGGCATAGGTGTGTATGGGACGTGCTAGGTGTTCTCAAGCACACCCAAATACAGAGTGAGAATCAGCTTTTAGGGGGCACCCTGCTTGTTGCACTGACCAACCTGGAGATAAAAAGGCGCAAGACCGAAATTATTACGATAATTGACAGGGAGCTGATGGAGTGTCCCAATTGCAGGATAAAGAGGTGTGGATTTCTACATTTAATTTTTCCACACATTACAATTACATATTTGTATAATATAGTTACATGTAAATACATATATCTAACTGTTCATGGACTAAAGATTGCATATAGAAAATTCTAGCCCAAAACTCTCGTTTAGATTTGATATCCTGGTGATTCTTATTAATTCTTGATGACATCCCAGTCTCATACACTAAAACTGCACAGTAAACCTGGGGGAGGGACAATCAAATAACTTTAAAAATTAAAGTAGGCACTTCATCTGCTTCCACTACAACGTTCAGCCATCGGGGCTGGTTCCTCCCATGATAATTAACCTTTTGCACATTACTCAAAATAGTAATTTCTCTCTATGCACACACATTGGTCTGTCGTTCATTTCACTGAAGGATTTGCCAGGCTGTCAAGCCCCTTTTACCTTGGCCGCCCCATCCTGTCCATCTTTCTTTGTGGCCCTTGGTTTTGATACCACAATCCCCATTTTCTTTATTTTTTAAAGACTTATCTGTCTCCATGGAAACAGACGCTGTTTTATGTGGCCCCCATGACCCGGAAACAGGCGCGGTAACACGTGGTTACAGGGAGAGCAGGTGACTTAAAGGTATTTAAAGAAAGCTTCCTGTCAGGAAGTAACTAATGCTGATCTTTTACTAAAGTCCAGCGCTGATGTGAGCAGCCATGGTTTACAAAGCTGCCCGCATACCTTGGCATTGTAAGGTATTCTTCTGTATGGTGTTAGAATATTAACCAACAAAATCATACACCGTGGCAATCCGTTTTCTATACTTGGTCATGGAGAAAGGAAACGCAACAGAGTGGCCGTTGTATTAAACAGTCTCCAGAGATAAAGTGTGGTAATGCGCTCAGTGACACATTATTGAAGAACACATGGTCACACTGGACTGGTTGATGGCTGTAGATTATGCATTACCTTGTTATTATTATTTAACAAGCATAGCAATACTTGTATATAAATCTATGAAGTTATTTATTTATTTGAGAAAAAAAAAACTCGCTAATGTATGTGTCGTCATGGCTGGCTGTCAAAGCCAGGGAAGTCGTTTTACATCAGACTTCTACAATGCACGCGTAGAACACTAATGTACCTGGGGGATAAAAACGAAAACAAACTAAGCTGTCACTCTAGCAAAGGCACCACTGTAGGCCTCTCGTCCACTTGCAAGTGAGGATTTTTGAAACACTAAAGAAACCTCGTCTAGTTTATACAGGTTAGGTTGTCAAAGAACCACTTTAGGCACCCAGACCACTTCAGCTCAATGAAGTGGTCTGGGTACCAGGTCCCTCTAGTTTTAACCCTGCAGCTGAAAACAGTTTCAGAGAAACGGGCAGGATTGAATGCGCACGGGTCTGGCTGTGCATGTGCATTCAGCTCCACTTGGGAGCTGACGTCGAAGGCGGAGGAGAGGTCCAAAGCCCGGTGCTGGATTAAGGTAAGTGGCTAAAGGGGTTTCAACCCCTTCAGCACGAGGGAGGGGGGCTCTACAAGAGCCTATAGTGCCAGGAAAACGTGTTTGGTTTCCTGGCACTATAGGATCCCTTTAAGGGCTTTGGTGTATCGATAGTTTCAACCCATCTCTGAGATCAAAAGCTATCTTATGGATAAGCTCACGGGGCTTGTGCATGATACACTTTCATCTTTTGAAGAGTCCCGATAACTCTACTGCATTATTAGTTTTGCTCTCGATTGTGGTTTTACACTGTGGGTTAATCCAGCCTCTAGTGGCTCTCACTGACAGCCAATAGAGGCGCTTCGCGATTCTCACTGTAAAAATCACAGTGAGAAGACGCTGACGTCCATAGGAAAGCATTGAGTAATGCTTTCCTATGGGCGGTTTGAATGCGTGCGCCGCATTTGGCACTGACGTCGGCAGGAGGAGAGTTCACCAACGCAGAGGGAGCCCAGTGCTGGAGAAAGGTAAGTGACTGAAGGGGTTTTAACCCCTTCAGCCCAGCGGGAGGGGGGCCCTGAGGGTGGGAGGTACCTTATGACCCTATTGTGCCAGGAAAAAGTGTTTGTTTTCCTGGCTCTATAGTTGTCCTGTAACCCCTTAAAGGGACACTCCAGACCACTTCTGCCCATTGGAGTGGTCTGGATGCCAACTCCCACTACCCTTAACCCTGCAACTGTAAATATTGCAGTTTTCATAAACTGCAATAATTACGGTTAACTCCTCCTCTAGTGGCCGTCTATTAGACAGCCACTAGAAGGCACTTCCTGGTCTATAGCACAGGTTTTCTGTGCTATAGCGTCGCAGGACGTCCTCAAGCTATGTGAGGACCTCCAGCGTCGCTAAAATCCCCATAGGAAAGCATTTTCAATGCTTTCCTATGGGAAGGTCTAATGCGCGTGTGCGGCAGGTCTCATCCCGCCGGCAGCAGCGCATGCGCAATCGGTCTCCCCCGCGGGCTGACGTCAGCGGAGGAGGCGGGTGGGTGGTCCCTAAACCACCACCGAGGGACATCGGCAGTGGTCTCAGGTAAGTCTCTGAAGGGGTTTTCACCTTCAGCAACATGGGATGGGGGGTGGGAGGGAGAGGGGACCTGCAGTGCCATGAAAGATTTGTTTTCCTGGCACTAGCGTGTCCCTTTAAGGAGGGCGGGCGTGCTATGCTGTCCGTGGGGACCCTGCTCTAAACGCAGGGGGCGGCACAGCACGTCCCTGCCTGAAAAATGTAAAATAAGGGCACTCCCCCTGCTGGCATTGCTGTGGACGGCTATGCTGTCCTATGTGATCGTGAGGTCCTCGCAAGTACCTCGCGATCACATGGCCCAGGAGGGCCAGAACGGGAGCAGGGGGACTCCCTGGGATGCCAGGTGAGTCCCCCCCCACCGCGATCGCCGGCGACCAGGTAAGTACATAGTACGGCAGGGATGTGCTATGCCGCCCCCAGCGTTTAGAGCCGGGTCCCCAAGGACCGCATAAATAAAAATTATATCTAATAATTCTACGTATATATTTATGTAACAATTTTACATAATTAGGTCATTTTATTAATTACAATTTGCGGGACCTGCCTGAAAACCCAGGCCGAAAGTCCAGGGAATTCAATTTGCTATAGGATGAATATTCTGTTTTTGCAAGTATGCATATAGTTGCTGTTTGAACATCTGATCTGACTCAGATAAAACCACTTCTTCAGGCAGAGAATTCCACATCCTTATTGTTCTTACAATTAAACCCCCCCGCCCCCCCCCCAAAAAAACCTTTTCTTTGCCTTAGACGAAGGTGAGCAGCATCAAGAGATCCTCGGCTCTGTAAAAAGCTAAGTAAATCTGTATTCTATTACATTTTTTATTGCACGGGGAGGAGCACTATAGCGTTGAGAATACAGGTTTGTATTCCCAACGGTATAGTACCGTATTTCCTTTAAGAAAGGCAATTCATAAGAAATTAATTTCTTTGTCCTGATTTACAAAGTTCACCATATGTCTATGATGTCCGTTTATTTTTGGTAGTTCTAGTTCACAAAATACATTGAGTAAAATGTGCAACATTTTTAGAATTTGGTATGTTTGTCTTTAATCGCTATCACATAAAACAAAATTGCCACACAAAAGTATATATTTTTGTGTGCTACTCTTGTACAAAACCACATATCGTGTTCAGCTACATCTTCCGGGTATAATACACATAATGTATGCTTTTACCACTATCCTGTGTAGCTACAGTGCCATATTAAAGACCCAAGTTTCAGTTTTTATAGTTGGAATTTTGTTACATGGCCCTATGTGTCACTTTGGGTGATTATATCAATTTGACTATTTAAATAACTTCACAAAGGCCTATCATTTGTAAAAGCAGACACTCCAGATTATCTCTTAGGTATATATTGTGACTAAAAGGGCACCTATCATGCCCCAACTTTTCTCATTAGATGGAGCACAAGATTGTATCTATACATTGTGCTAGCGGGTTTGCCAGCAAATTTATAGATCAGGAGAAAATCCTATTTAAAAATAGGTTTTTCCTCAAAGTGGTCAGTCAACATTGAGCCATTAACTGACAAGAAAGAGCAGAAATTAAAGGATCACTATAGGGTCAGGAACACAAACATGTATTCCTGACCCTATAGTGTTAACACCACCATCTAGCCCCCCTGGACGCCTCATGCCTACATAAATATAGTAAAAATCGTACTGTATTCAAGCCTGAAGCTGTAAATCTGCATGCTGTTAGACTCAGAAAAACAAGCAGTCTGCTGACATGTGATAGCCTGATCCAATCACAGTGCTTTCCCATAGGATTGGCTGAGACTGACAAAGAGGCAGATCAGGGGCAGAGCCAGCACGATTCAAACACAGCCCTGGCCAATCAGCATCTCCTCATAGAGATGAATTGAATCAAATAATCTCTATGAGGAAAGTTCAGTGTCTGCATGCAGAGGGAGGAGATACTAAATCACAGGATGCTGTGCACAGTGCTGCCCTGTGCTCTGGTGACAGCAGATCTGAGTGGATGGAGGCATACTATGCCTCCATCAACTCCGAAGTCCCTCTGGTTCACTCTGAGTGACTGCAACTGGAGCTGTTCGTAGCTTTCAATGTAAACACTGTATTTTCTCAGAAAATACAGTGTTTACATGAGAGAGGCTGCAGGGAGCTATAGTTCTCACCTGAACAACCTCATTAAGCTGAAGTTGTTCAGGTGACTATAGTGTCCCTTTAACATTTTTCATAAACATTACTTTTGCTGGACATTTAGCAAGTCTGATATGTGATTCAAACCCCCCCAAATTATACTCCGCAAACTCTTCTGAATAAAGCAATACCCACAATGTGCCATATGAGACCTGACTATTTCAGATTTGTAGTCATTTTAACACCATTTACCTTCAAATCTAAAGTTATTTTATGTTTGCATTTTTTTTTAATGCATGCACATTGCAAGTTTTATTTTAAACATGAATGTGTACCACTAATAACCCCCCCCCCCCAAAAAAAATACCCCACTCAATTCTCCTTAGTTATATCCCTTGAGTACAGAATGACTCCCTTTGCATACATACATTTAAAAAAAAAAAAAAAAATAGATGGGTCTATGGTACATTTTAGTATCAGACATTTAAACTACTGCATGAATGCATACCATTTGCAAAGGTCGACGGCATGGGGACTCTCGTGATATATTTTGAGCTTTATTAAAATTTTATTTTTGCATCTTATTTTAGATTTTTTTTTTATTCATCCTATAACTAACCCTATAAATAATGTTTGACAGATTCCCTTTACTGTCAGCATATGAATTACTTTGCTGGCTCTAATCCTAAATATAAACCTAATCCATGATCAAATCTGAAGGGTTTCTCTCTGCTAGCTAAGATCACTAATGATATTGGCAAAGTAAATGCCAAGATAAAACAAGAGATAGTGGTCTGTGCTTGCCCTTTACTGGCTGTTTTCAACGTGCCAAAACTTTGGGAGGCTGGTACACATTATTGGAAAATCGCTGAGCCAATCAGATGCTGCTCTAGGGGAAGCATTTCATCTATAGCAGAGTTTTAAAGTATAGCAGAGGATGCGCCTCTATAAGCTGTCTTCCTAACAACCAATTGAGGCATCTTAACCCTCATATCAATCCTACAGAACAGCAACGTTTGTATCGCAAAAAAAAAAAAAAGAAGATTGACATGAAGTGGTCTGGGTGCATTCAGTGTACCTTTAAGGTAAGACAGCGCTCGGAAACCTCTACACCACAACTTAATTGCCATGAAGTTATGATGCATGGAGTATCCCTTCAAGCCACCTTTCCTTCCTAAAGTAGTCATTATAGCAACTGTGAAATGAGGTAAATTAAAATCAACATGGGTTAAGTCATGTCAATATAGCACAATTGGATAATGTTATAGTCCTCATATGCCAACGTCTGAAAGGCATATATTTCCTACTGTAACATTTTCTTAGTATGTTGGAGTACTGTCTGCAGACCGTTCTTCAATTAGCAAATTAATGAAAACAAGATCAGATATATTAAATATGACAATATTTATTACTTTAAGGAAAACATTGTAGGTTGCAAAAAACAAACAAAAAAAAAAAACAGAGGGTGGTGGTCATAAACCAACCAGGTTCTCAGGGGACTATACATAAATACAAAATGGCTCCATCCTTGTCCGACGGCATCACTTGTTCAACTGAGGATTTTGCTGCATCAGCCAAACAATGGTCTCCAAGAGATGGGGCATATTATAATGCTGTGCAATATTGCGAAATGTGTCAACTTGCTCTGTGAATGCCTAAAATGAAGAATAAGTGCAAATTATAGCAATAGTACCACCTGAACACATGTACAGCAATAGTACCACCTGAACCATAACAGCCAACATTAATAACAGATCTATGCATACCTTTACAGAAATAGTGAGGCTGAAATCTCCTGCACAGTTGCAATACACGGGCATATTTTCTTCTTTTACACCCTTACACTTTGTGCAAACCTGAGGTTACAAAATCATAAAAAAAGAAAAAAAAATTTAACATTTTTAGTTTATATAAATTAATGCAGTACTAAAAAAAGTGCGAAGGAGCAGGATGAAAAATAATTATTACACCAATCCACAGATGGGGCAAAGGATAAGTTAAGACAGGGATTGAGAAGTAAGATATGGATCAAGAGGAGTAGTATGGTGAGAACGGTTACTCATAATCATGAAGTGTTAAACATTCAGTAATATAAAAGATGTGTGTTCCTACCAAACTATACCACCCAGTTGTCTCTGATGAAACTGGTATACAAAGCAGATGGTGTGCTAATGTCAGACACATATTGCAAGTTTGGCCACAGACCATAGAAATTCTTACCAAGTCCTGTAATGTGAAGGTCATAAGCTTTTCCTGTAGAGCTTCGACCAGGGCCATTTCTATGCTGTCAATATCATACTCACTCTGGCAGTTAGTGCAAACCCATTGAGGAACCACAGACCCATCCTACAATGGAATAATACAGCCATGAAACCCATGCAATAAAAACATTAAAAAGTAGGACATTTATTGAACTCACATCAAAAAGGGATATTGTATGATGCATTTGATGTTGTAAAATGCAATAACGAACAAACAAAACAAAAATAAATATAAAGAATAAGGGCGCTTTCACCTTAAGTACTCCCAGCTAAGGCTTTATTAAAGAGCACCTCTGAATTCTAGTTGCTTCTTGTTTAAAGGGACACTATAGTCACCTGAACAACTTCAGCTTAATGAGGTTGTTCAGTTGAGAACTATAGTTCCCTGCAGCCTCTCTCATGTAAACACTGTATTTTCTGCGAAAATACAGTGTTTACAACGAAAGCTAGGAACACCTCCAGTTGCAGTCACTAAGAGTGAACCAGAGGAGCTTCTGAGTTAATGGAGGCATAATATGCCGCCATCCACTCAGATCTGCGATTCAGTATCTCCTCCCACTGCATGCAGACACTGAACTTTCCTCATAGAGATTCATTGATTCAATTCATCTCTATGAGGAGATGCTGATTGGCCAGGGCTGTGTTAGAATCATGCTGGCTCTGCCCCTGATCTGCCTCCATGTCAGTCTCAGCCAATCCTATGGGGAAGTACTGTAATTGGATCAGGCAATCACATGTTAGCAGACTGCATATGATCACCGTGTGTCAAGATTTTACATTATATAGATAGAACAGAAACAAATACATAAATATTAATACAGCAAAAGGGAGAAGGATAAACATAAGTGAGAGAAAGGTCCAGCATTTTTGGATTCTGGCATATATGGCATTAGGTCTTGTATTTGCTGCGTTATATGACCAGCTCGGTGGCACCGACCGCACCCAACCCCGGGAGTCCCCCGGCCTTCTTTGTCCACCATCAGCCCGGCCGGTTCCCCCCCAAGAGGTCTGTCTTGTGTCTGTGACCATGGATGTTGGTCAAGTAATCGATCCATTAACAATAACTGTTCGTACCATGTTATGTTTGCATTTGGTTACACAATCAGAGCTACGAATCCCATTTAGCACAACCCTAAGTCTGTATATTGTCTCCACCGGTGGCCACCATGCCATGACCTGAGCATTTGTCCGCAGGGCGGCTGCACAGCAGTCCCAAGCCGAGACCCCCCCCCCCCCCCAGCCGCTGTCAAGAATTCCCATACATCGGTACCAGCACTATCTGTGAATGCAGCTTTCTCCAATATCCGTGTGAATACCGGTTAGTTGTTTGGCACCAGAGGTGAGGGGCCGTCCCCCATCCACCCCTCCCCTGTCAGGGTCAGTTTTGGAATGTCTGTCACTCCTCAAATTGCTCCCATAGAGCCCATACATTTTTAAAAGAGGCAGTTGTGTTGCAGACCTGTACTGTCAGTCTATCCATCAGATAATTGTCTCTACTTTTAGATACGACTAGAGATAATTGGGGAGTCTCAGGTTTTATCCATTGAGCCAACACTCAGCGGACTGCTAAGTAGAGCATATTCAATACTCTTTGTTCGTATCTGTCTAGCCCCTCCGTGGATCTGGACAGCAGGCAGGCCCATGGATCAAGTGTTGGTCTCCTTTGTAGGATCTGCAAGCCCAGGTGCACCCCCCCCCGCCAGTATTCTCTAACTCTGGGACAGTACCACCACGTGTATGAAGTTGCCCTTTTCCCTGCACAGGCGCCAGCATGTATCTGTGGGACAGATCTTCATGTGGCATTGGTTGACAAGGGTCGTGTACCATCGAAATAGTGTTTTGTAAGCCTGTTCCTGTAAGGAGGTGCATATGGATTTTTTCGCACAGGCCTCCCAGATGTCCCGCCAATCCGTCCCCTCTATCGTTTCTCCCAAGTCCACCTCTCACTGGTCTGTATATGTTAGTGTTCCCCATTCCCCGGATTCCGAGCTGATGTGGCTATAGAGTAGGGATATTAGTTTCGCGGGCATAGGCATACGTTTTCAAAAAATGTAAATCGTTTGGCTATTGCTGTCCTAACCTCAGTGGTTTGTGCGCAGTCTCTAAGCTGTATGTAGCGAAAGAAGTCTCGGGTGCCCAGTGGGGCAAATGATTGTAAATGCTCATAGTTTACGGTTTGTTAATGTATAGATGGATGTAGCATTGTAGACCCGTGGCCTCTAGGCCCTTGAAATCCTTAGCCCTCAGTCCCGGCAGGAACGCTCTGTTCCTCAACACTGGGGTCATTGGAGAGGGGAAACTAGTTAGATTGTATTTCTGTGCCACTTGGTCCCATCAAGCTTATGGAGTTGAGGACCGCTGGGTAGGTAGTTCTGAGAAACCCTGTTCTCTGGAAGTTCACATGTAGAAATGCGGTAGGTCAGTGCCAGTCAGTACAGACTCAATGTCCACCCATCGCCTATGGTCTACGGGGCAGTGCCAATAAGCGATTCGGGCTATTTGTACTGCAAGGTAGTAAAAATAGAGTTGGGGTAGCCCTAGTCCACCCCTCCTTTTAGGGCTATAGAATATCGCAATGGCGATTCTGTGTCGCTTTCTCTGCCAAATAAATGTGTCTATAGCTTTCTGTATGTCTGCTAAGTCTCCCCTTGTAACCCGTACTGGTATGGCTTGAAATAAGAATAATAGTCTAGGCAGGCATGATATTCATCTTCACTGAATGCAAGCGACCCAGCCAGGTGATAGGCTTGTCTGTCCATTTTTCTAGATAATCTTTGAGTGTGGCGAGTAGTGGTGTGTAGTTATATCTGAATAATGCGTTAGGGTCTGCCGTCAGTCACACTCCCAAGGTAAGGGAGCGCCTCTGTGGTGGTTTTGATTTGGTGGATATGTCTAATGTGTGTCACGTCCTGGTCCGCCAAGTTAAATGGCATTGCTATCGATTTACTGAGGTTGACCTTGTATCTGGATACATCTTCATAGCTATGTAGAAGTGTTTCAAGTTTGGCCATGGAGCGTATCGGGTCAGTAAGTGTCAGTAGCACGTAATCGGCATATGCTGCACTTTGAATTGCTGGTTCCCTATCTGTATCCCCTGTATTTGTGCGTCAGTCCTTATGGAGGGTAATAGCGGCTCTAGGGCGATCGCGAAGAGGAGTGGGGACATGTGGCATCCCTGTCGTGTCTCGTTAATCGGAATGGGGTCCTAGGGGCTCCTGTCAGAATAGTCTGTGCCTGCAGTTCTGTGTAGAAGGCTTTAAATCGTAGTAATAAATGGTTCGGGGAATCCCTGTGCTTCCAATAAGTTGAATAAGAATGGCCATTGGACCCGATCAAAAGCCTTCTCGGCGTACAAGGAGAGTGCTAGGTATGGTTTTTTGGATTCAGTCATGTACCAAATCAGGTCTGCCCAACGCGGGTATTCTCATACAGTTGGCGGCCTGGCAGGAAGCCGACCTGATCCGGATGGATCAATTTAGGCAATAAAGGTGTCAATCTAATTTATAGTATTTTGACAAAGATCTTTAGGTCAGAATTGATGAGGGATATAGGTCTATAGTTCGATGCAAAGGTGTTCTCTTTATTTGGTTTAGGGCAGGTGTTCTCTTTATTTGGTTTTATGTTGGCAGTGGCCATGTTGCTGTCCTGATTTTTGTGTAATAGCTCATATCAGATCATTCAGGTCTGGGAGCTTTATTACCCTTTAGAGTGGAAATCGCCACCTCCACCTCCTCCTGTGAAATGGGTGCTTTCAGAGTGTCAGCGTTCCCCTCGGTCACCCTAGGCAAGTCTGTTTGATCAAACTTACTGACTTACTAGCACAGTCTGTTTTACACTTTATTTATTATAACAGTTGCAAGCTTTCCCTTTATATGATTATCATCATTTTTTTTATATATGTCTTAATACTAGTTCTTTTTCCTTTCTTCTCTTTTGAATTTATATATTGCCCGTACATTTTGGAGACATATACTATACCCCCATGTCCGTTATATACTTGATTTGTGAAACTAATAAGAACATATAGAGACTCAAGTTTGGTCCGGAAAAAATAGTATCTACAAGCAATGTGGAAAGAAATGATATCATCATCCCAGTAGGAGGCTTGACACTCACGGAAGCAATATACGAGCTCAAGGGTGGGGTCCGGAGGACAGTAGGAAATTTGGTAGTTTTGCTGGCGTTCACGGAAAGGAGGCATCGCGAGAACACGGAGGAAAGGTGAAAATTGTGGGAAAATTTCTCTGACCACAGGAAATGGAGCACACAGGTGTAGAAAACCTACATAAGACAAATAGTCCCTACTTTGTCTTATGTTTTAAAGAAAACTAGAGCAGACAGGAAGAAATGAAGAACAGATCCTGGGAGAGGAAGAGAAGAGGAAGTGATTAGTGAAAGGTAAGTTCGACATGACAGTGCTGCTTTAACACTTCCACAAATCAACAAGAGATCTCAACTACTAGCAGGTCTCTGGAGACAGTGCTGAAATCAAAAACACTAGGAAGAGTGGGTTTCTTGCATGAAAATGATCTTTTCTAGATTATTGGTATTTTTTTTAGATTGAGTGCTGTAATGTCTCTTTTCAGCAGTGCTGCACAAAAAAAAAAAAAAAAAAAAAACTTATATTCACCATGGAGTGCTTCTGAACTTATAAAATATGTAAGAGGGAAAGGCACTGACCTGACCAAATGAAGGGTCCTTGCACAGATCAAGGTCCCGGCAGAAATTGCAATTCCTGCAAATGATCTCTGGTAATATATAGGATCGACAGGGGTCACGGAACTGTGCATCTTCTGAGAACTCCCCTACATCGATTAGCCGCAAGAGATCTCTTTTCAGTTTGTTGACCTGGTTGGTAATATTTGAATCCAGAGACAATACCTGTGGATTGTATACACATTTAGATTTCTCAGAAACATGCATCCATAATAAATATAATAAAATCTTAACTCAAGGTTATCAATATTAGGTGCTTTAAAATAGTTAATTAGCATTGAATTTTGCAAGCCTACAGGACCCTATATAATTTCTGATTTTATCCTTGCAAACACTACTCTCTCAATTGCTGAGTCACAGTAACTAGACCAGAATTCTTGGAAAGGGCCATAAAAATTACATGCTAGTAAATTAAATTAGAATTGGAAACTATAAATCAGTTTTGCTAAAATGTGTAACATAATGTGTTGCCTAGAACAAACTGATATAAAACTGTCCTAGCTTTAGTCAATGCCAAGAATATAAGCATGAAGGAAGATTTATAATTTGTATAGGGAGACTGTAAACCCAACCGTACCAATGAGGTTTCTTCTGGTTTGAATGGGCTAATATAACCACAATCTAGAGCAAACTCCTTCATTGTCTATTTTGATTAAATATAATTGAGAACCATATTAGAGACCATGGGTGCCAAGATTTGATGTCTATCGTATAGTTAAGGACACAGTTAATGACTGGGATACAGCAGAGAGGAAGTAGAGGGAACAGTTAATGTTTATGGCTGCTGAATTAGAATAGAGATATCCTCTTGTAATTCATACAAAAAGAGGATGGGACATTAACTATGATCTGCTAAAACCACCACTAAATGCACACAAAAAGGATAAAGTCCATTCTTGAGTATCAAAAAGTTAAAGAGGTACAGTCACGCAGAACTTGCCTTTCTCCTATTGTTTCATATTCTCTTCCGCTCTCAGAATCTGTTTTTCTTTTCTTTATTTCTAATCTAGTTTTCTTTAAGACATAAGAGAAAGAAGGGACTACTTTGTTTATATATTTTTTCTACATCTAACATTCTGACACAAGGAGGATCGCGAGTATTGTAGGCAAACTTTCTTTGACACAGAAAATGGAACGGACTCAAGTTACTCCTTGTGTCAGAATGTCAAGTGTAGGAAAAATACAAAGGACAAAGTTGTCCCTACTTTGACTTATGTTTTACAGAAAGCTAGATCAAAAAAAGAACCGAAGAACAGAAACAGACAGAGAAAAGAAAACAATAGGGGAAAGGTACGTTTGGAACGACAGTGCCGCTTTAGAGAGGATATCAAAGTCCTAATACATTAGTGTTACCACTAGGACGCTCATTGTACTCTGTGGGCATCTGCCTAAAATGCTAAACTTCAAGTATATGAGCTCTTGATTCCAGTTAGCTTGAGTATAAAGCTGCCATATATTCTAGCTATTTACCTCACACACACATTTGATGAATTCTAAGGCTGGATTGTTGAAAGGAAGATAAGACCCTGGTAAAATGGGAAACATATCCGAGGGCTCTGTTGCATGGCGAGTCCCAGTCACCTTCTTCTGTATCTTCTGTGTGATGGTAAAGAAGTTCTGTGTTAACTCATTAGCCACGTAATCCTGGGAAAAGGTGATAAGACCTGTGAAGAAAAGGTGGGTTTTATAAAAAAATAATAAAGACAAACAAATCTCGCACAGTAATTAAAACTGTGGCAACTTAATTTCCCCCCAAGAGATATAGAAGTTAGCCTGTTGGCAATTGGTTTATGATGTTATAGGACAGGCATAGGCAACCTTTGGCACTCCAGATGTTTTGGACTACACCTCCCATAATGCTTTGCCAACATTAAGGGTGTAAGAGCATTAAGGGGGATGTAGTCCAAAACATCTGGACTGCCGAAAGTTGCCTATCCCAGTTATAGGACAAGTCAACTTCTTTTGAACATAGGTTCAAATACGGGCCCCATAAAAAGGCAATGGACATAACTAATTTCATATAAATGACATGAAAAGACATTCTGCAGTAGGATATACCTCAAAGTGCCCATGCAAATCAACGTTAGTTAATCCATTATAAAATCACAAAAAAACGTGCAATATGCTTAAATCGGAGAGGTCCTCACCAGGCATGGCTCCAGTTTCTCCTTCCGGTTCTTGCGAAACCTGACTATGCTGTCTTCGTTTGATTGGAGTGCTCCCAGGCGCATTCCTTCTAATTTCCTCTCTCATGCTATGATACACGGCCACAACATATGCTGTATGAACAGGACATAAGAATTTAAATTTATGACCAGTAAATATGAAAATAAGTTTGTATATTTTGTCTCCCCCCCCCAATGTACCTGCATGTAAAAGTTATTTTAATTACTTGTGAATCTCTGGTCAGAAGCTTTGCCCAGTCTGACCAGAGTCAAAATGAGTTCTAATACACAAAGCGCTCTGTGGAAAAGTGAAGTACCAGAGATCACAGGGAGAAGTGGAGACATACTGTGATTTAGAAGAGAGACCCCCCAAAACCCCCCACCAAAGACGATATACACAGCAGATGTCACTGGGTTATGAATGTATGGGAAGTTAAAGAGCACAATCAGATATACTACAAGTTCTCGTGGCACATAACATGGATAAAAAGTTACAGAAGAAGAGAAGTGCTCACCGGAGATGATCATCAGAAAGTAGCTTTGGCAAGAGGCTGTTTGTGGCAAGTACTGTAAAATATTCCAGCTATTCTCCAAAGCCTCTTCAACTTCATCCACTGGTTCCTCCCGGTCTGAAGGAACATCTTCATCTTCATCTTCGTCTTCCTCATCTTCACTGCCCTCATCATTCTTCTTTTCTACTTTCTGAAATAGGCCACAAAAATCCATATTAAGACACACACCAATTCACTTTTCCTTCTAAAATCCAACCCTTCTGTAAACATGTGTAAACCGACCTCTCCATAGTGAACACTGGAAGGAAGCTTCCCTTTGATGCCACCGTAATTCGCAGGGTCCATCCAGAGCAAAAACTCCCAGCAGCGCGAAAACGAAATAGTGAGAGAGTGAAAGAGCTCCCGTGAGTGTATGCTGGAAGCAAAAATTAAAAATAATTCACAGCAGCCCTTTAAGTCAAACAACGTCACAGCGTAACATACTATATACTCACCTTTGAGTAATATACTCTACGTAAGCAACTGCATCCTCCACGCGACGCTTCTTGGTGCAGAGAATAATGCGGTTAAAATTTGCATAAACCACAGAGGAGCCAAGCCGTCTGAACTCTGCCACTAGTCTATAACAGAAAATAAAACAATGAATGCCTGAAGAAGTGATAGAGGGGTATTTCAAATAGGTTTACAAAATGTATAATAAGAGTATAATTTGTCTGATTAGAGAATTATTAGGTTACAGCTCCAGCATTTCTAGTAACTATAGTAATATGATGTATGGTAAGATGTAGCATTGAGAATCCATAGAGACTGGTTTAGTGAGCACTTGTCTATGCAGTCGAAAGATGGACTAATTCTAGGTTTATGGATTGTGAGGGAAAATGGACAGATAACGTTCAAATTAAAGCCATTGTCAACATTTCTAAACAGCACACTTTACGTTAAAGAGTTAAGTGTGATATCAGCCATAAAAAGGTTTTGAACTTTGGCTGGAATTTTCTATTCTTTATTGGATCTTGTCTTTTCTGGGAAACTAGAACGGTAACGTTTTATGAAAGGTGGCCGAACTAAAAAAATAAAAATAAACAAAGAAAATGTGTGGAATCTAAAAAGCACTGTCACTTGTGCACCTCGTGTCTGTGCTGTTTGGGTTGCTGGTTAGTTTGTACAATGGAGTGTGAATGCCTGACGCAATCTCAAAGAGAAGAAAGGCTGCGTTTTGGATCTGTTCCGCCCTTTTGGGTGGGATCAGTCTGATTTGCAAATGGCCTGGTTCTTTTTGTAATGGCACCAGCTTGAGATCTGAGCAGGGACCCACCAAAGGGCAGGCTATCTGAGCGGTTGTCCGTTTTCAGTACTCTATTACACCTTGTTTTTTTGATTGATAATTAAGGATTCAAGCAAAAGCACATATTTCTTTAGGGAGTGCAATTGAAACTGTCCTAAATAACTGCACTGAACACCGTCCTGTATGCTCACAAAGTGTGTAAATGTCATTATAAAGTATAAATATAAAGTGAATAGCCATAAGATAAATTTCAGTAGCAAAAAATTTAAACAAAAGCATGTACAGCATTTTACTTACTGCAGGAACAACTTCTTCATCATGTTGTGTAGGGTTCGGTGAAGAGCAGGGTCATATAGTAGGGAAGATGGGGTTCTCAACCAGCGGTAGAAGTGCATAACCTGGTTATCTGCATAAACGTTGTGGTACTGTGTTATCTCCTTCACCCAACCTACAACCATACTCTTCAGAATTCTGCAAATGATATTTACGTTGTTAGATACTGTGCCCTCATTCAGAGTAATAATAATTTAATTATGAGGATATCTATGCAATTAAAAATGACAGCACAGATAGAGGCCAGGGCAATCAATATCTACATTGATACAAAACAGGTAATAAAGTAAAAGAAGTAATAAAGTCAGTTGAAGATATGGAGGCTTTGGAAAATAGGTGGAGTTTCACAAAATAAAATGTACTTTGACATTTATAAAAATGCCTTCGAACATATTTGGGAAGACATTTTATTATAGCTTACAATTTAGCTATTTTACACCATTACACACCTGAAGGTGTTTGAGCAGAGTGCTGTCTCATCGTAGCTGGCCACAGTGTTGGTTTGATTTCCAGTAACCATATCTTCAAGCGACGCCTGCTGGAGGACATCAAAACTGATTCCCACGCTGCCGGCACCTTCTAGATCATTAATATGGTGGGACTGGAGGATGCTATTTACAGCCAAGCTCTGGATATCAAGCTCCACACACACTAGAGAAGACACAAAGGGAGGTTTTAGAGAACACATACATGTCCAGGGCACTGTTGACAAAAATGATTATAAAGAATGCTAGTCTTGGACAACTTAAAGGGACACTATAGTCACCAGTGCAACTACATGTATTCCTGACCCTATAGTGTTAACACGACCATCTAGCCCCCCTGGGCCCCTCATGCCTCCATAAATATAGTAAAAAAATCTTGCTGTATTCAAGCCAGAAGCTGTAAATCTGCATGCTGTTAGACTCAGAAAAACAAGCAGTCTGCTGACATGTGATAGCCTGTCAGCACAGTGCTTCCCCCATAGGATTGGCTGAGACTTACAAGGAGGCATATCAGGGGCAGAGCCAGCATGATTCAAACACAGCCATGGCCAATCAGCATCTCCTCATAGAGATGAATTGAATCAATGAATCTCTATGAGGAAAGTTCAGTGTCTGCATGCATTGGGAGGAGATACTGAATCACAGGATGCTCGTGCACAGCAGATCTGAGTGGATGGAGGCATATTATGCCTCCATCAACTCAGAAGTCCCTCTGGTTCACTCTGAGTGACTGCAACTGGAGGTGTTCCTAGCTTTCAATGTAAACACTGTATTTTCTCAGAAAATACAGTGTTTACATGAGAGAGGCTGCAGGGAGCTATAGTTCTCACCTGAACAACTTCATTAAGCTGAAGTTGTTCAGGTGACTATAGTGTCCCTTTAATAGTGCTTATTTTATTGGCCTCAGAAAGATGAAATTCTGATAAACCTAAAATCACCTCTGTTCATTATCTTCATTCACTACTTTGAGAAATGACAGAAGTGTATATCATGATTCACACTGTAAATCCTGAAGTTTCAACTGTTCAGGAAGTTACAACAATCACGAACAAAGAGAGCGCTAAACTGCTCTAATGGGGAGTGCGCAATACATTTCTGAAGCACAGGCTGGGTAATTTATTTAAATTATGTAATCTAACAGAACCTGCAGGCAGAAATTAGGCACAACGCCATCATCAAAAGTGGGCTACTGGGCCAATGTTATTATAAAAGATTTTCTGTCATATTGGTATGTATTGCAATGACATGAGGCATACTTTGCTTCAACATTCAAAAAATGGATAAGTAAGGATTTTTTGTCTTCTATAGTTTAATGATCATAAATAGTTTTTTTTACCAGTATTGTAGCAACCAGAGTTGTTGATTTCCACAGAGGCTCTTTCATCAAACTCCATTACCAGACGGTTATTATCTGCTTCTTTGCCACCAAGATCTGGTCGGGTGCTAGGGGACATCCAAAGCAGGTGATTGTGTCGGCGAAGATGTCTTGCAAAGAACAGGTCAGATCCAAAAGTGGATACATCATCTGGCAAATTACCCACAGGAAGGTGATAATATCTGAAGGTGGAGAGTGACATTTTAAAGAAAATTAAATACAAAATACTTAAGATTAAGAATTATAAAAAAAAAAAAAAATGTAATAAAAAAAAAAAAAAAAACATAGTCCAGAGAGTTTTAGAGTTTTAGAGTGATAGCCCAAAACAAAAGTATGTGTGAAACAAAAGTATGATAAAAAAATAATAATATAAAGATGATATGGCCTATAGAAAAAAGACAGGTAATTTATGCAGAGAAAATAAAGTAAACCTCTAAATGTTCTTATCCTATGAGACGCGACTGGTGGGTTCACCACCCACTAAAGACAAAGTGCAACTGCAATGCCAGGTGATAACCAAAGGACAGACATCTGGACTCGATCAGATAAGTAGTAAAACAGACAACTTTTATTGCATCCGGAATAATGTAGGAAGAAATAAAATATAACAAAAAATAGTGCACACAGGGGGGAATGGAGCAAAAGTATTTTTTCTATTTACTTGATAGAGTTCAAATATCGGTCCTGTGGTTAGGAACCAGTGTTGCAAGATTTGGTCTATGAACATTTTAAAGCACAAGTAATATATTTTACAGTACATCAACATTCTAATTGCAATTGCACTCTCCCTCTACACTGGTTTTTGCTGCCCACCATCTCCATTTCAATTTTAACGGTCTATTCACCTGTCACATGCTCTAAACCTTTCCTTCAATGTCCCACCTTAATTTTAAATACTTTTCTAAACCCACTAAAATCAGTACTCTCATTTCCCTCTAAATTATGTATTATTTGTAAACGCCATATCCACTTTTACTCAGATCTCATGATTTTATTTTACTGTATCTTACACACTCACTAAGCACTTTATCATCATCACACCTATTGACCGACATTTAGCAGCTTTGCAAGGACTTCATTGTGCACTAAAGGCACATCATTTATTAAAGCCTCTAGGAATTGAGGGGATTCCTATAAACTGACAGTATCATCTAGTGCAGGGTAGCCAATCTTTGGCACTCCAGATGTTGTGGACTACATGTCACCCTTTGCCAGCATTATTGGAGATGTAGTCCACCACATTTGGAGCACCAAAGGTTGCCTGCCCTGATTTAGTGAAACTCCCACCACAGGTTTGCCATTACAGCTGTAGGATGCTTTTACAACCTACACACGTAATGTATGGAAAGTATTTAAATAGCCAAAGGCCTCAGGACCTTGTGTAACCGTTGATGTTAAATTATTAATGTGTATCATTATACCAGATGCTATTAATGTTTTATATTTAAATAAACAGCATACAAATTTATTATATTTCACCTGGCCATCTCAAATGCCTGGGATAGGCAGCTGTCCAAGTTAAGGTAATGACGAATCATGCGCCGAGCTCCGTGACGCTGCCAGTCGAGGACACTGTAGCTGATGTCATCTGTCACACGCACAGGGACCAGAGGGAATTCTTCCAGAACAGGCATTCCTCCAGCCAACCTCTTCCATGGCCAGTTAGACTGCATGGCAATCAAAGTAGGACCTCGTCTTTCGTCCTTAAAAGTTAGGGTCAAACATAACAGGTTTAAAACTATGCTACTTGATGCAAAGTTTGTTTTACAATATGGCCTTACAACCTCTTTATCTCACCTTATAGCTCAGGAGTAATCTCTGGATAGCTCTGTAGACCGTTTTCAAGTCTGTTTCTGCTCGCACCTCAAAGACATGCTTTTCTGGCGGCAGCAGCTCAGAATCTACTCTCTCCAGCATAGCTGTGCGTTCTGCTGTATACATACTGCTAAGGTTTGGCATTTGATTACTACGCACCTGTACAAAGGAAAGACAAAAATGGACCAAAATATTTTACGTTAAAATTACCACCCAATATTAACACTGAAGTAAGCACTTATATCTCTATATTTTTAAATAAAAATATACCAGGCGTATTGCACTGCATTTGACAAATTCCATTGTTTACACTTTTTATAATTGTATTACTGCTTATCATCAATACCGCCCCAATCGGTACAATGCCTTTGGGAATAAAATTACTGCCTGCCATGTCAACAACAACCAAACCCAATCACTTCTCTTACCGTATCCACCACAAAAACTGCAGATTTACGCTGGGATGGGATGAAGAGACCAAACAAAGCTTTATTTCCTTGAGAATTATGATACAAATAAATGTGCCTGATACTTCCTGTGAAGGGGAAGAAAAAAAAAAAAGAAAAAAGTTTCACGATTAAAGGAACCATATAGGGTCAGGAACACAAATACCTTAAAAGGTAATAAAACTTGCCTTATTTCCAGCATTGTGTGGATCCGCTGGCCCCGCCCCAGGTCCATCTCCTTGCCGACATCAGAATTTATGATTTTAGCCAATCCAATGCTTTGCCATATTGGATTGGCTGAAATTAAAAGGAGGCAGGACAGGGGAGGGGCCAAACACCAGATTGGCCAATCAGTACTTCCACATAGAGATGCATTAAATCAATTCATCTCTATGAGGAAAATTCTGCGTCTCCGAGGAACAGCAGTGCCGCACACGGTACAGCACTGCCCTAGGAAGCACCTCCAGTGGCCATCTGAGGAGTAGGGGGCAAAGTAAACATTGTTGTTTTTTTTTTCTGTGAAAAGGCAGGGAATGATTATACTCACCAGAACAACTACATTAACCCCTTAAGGACCAAACTTCTAGAATAAAAGGGAATCGTGACATATCACACATGTCATGTGTCCTTAAGGAGTTAAGCTGTAGTTGTTCTGGTGACTAAAGTGTCCCTTTAAATGAAAAATTAAAAACCTCTGTTACCTGGTTCCAGGTAGCTGTACTGAGCTAGTGACTTCATTTCCAAGTGGTCCAATTCAAATGTTTCAGCTTCTCGTCCAGAGAGATGCCGGATAAGCTGCTTGTTTACCATGCAGACACAACCCAGTTGGGTGACTGCACGCAACAGCAAGGGAACCTGGGTCAGAACAAATACATTCAGCACGTAGTATAGAGAGTAGAAAACAGAACAAGGTCACATCCTCTGGCAATCACATATTTATGTTCCTCCTCAAGGAAGTTAATCATATATAAACATTCTTAATTAGAAATAAATGTTTTTCGACTGTTTCACTTGTGAAATAACAAAATGTGTGCTTTCAACTAAAGAAAGACTTCCCAGTAAAAATTATTTTTAAAATTCATTTGAACAGTGGACAATACCTGTGTCTCATATACACCCTCAATATCTGGAGCAGACAGATCTGCATTGATCTCATTGATGTGTTCCTGATACATATCCTCTGGTACTGTGTATTCATACAGATGGTATACAGGGTTACTTCGAGGGAGAATCCGGTTGACCTGGTGAAAGGAAAACAATTTGATCTTTATGCTGGTAGATGATGTAAAGAAAAAGGAACAAACAAGAAATTTGTAGTTGTCGCCATATGCATCTTGACATTTGAAGCAAAAGCAATAATTTAAGGACATGGTAACAGAATGTTTTACCACAGTATTTTATCAATCGATAAAATCCCACCTTTCTGTAAACAGAACCCTCCTCTGGTTTTGGGACTCGTTGGTTGACATAAAAGACACGTGGGATGCTGAGTTTGATGCAGTGTAGATCGCTGCCTATGACAGCCCAAAGGCGGAACAGTCCTGGTTGGCTGCTCTCCCCAATCTATGGAATACCAAGAAAGTAAGTGGATCATGCGCAAAGACTGTTTGTTTATACCTGCTTTTGAAAAGGAATTATACTGACCTGCACAATTTGCCAGGGCATGTCTACGATACTGCGAGCTGTTCTTCTCAGGAAACTTCCTAGGCCAGCCGCCTGAGTCTCCCGGACAACTCCTCCAGCTCCAGCTGCAGCATACCCATCTGCCAATCGACGTTTCTTTTGCCTTTCCTTCCGCTGTCGTGCTTGCAACTCCCACTTCTTTTTGTGGTAACGCAGCCATACTATTCTCTCTTCCTAAATAGTAATTAAGAATCAGAGATATTCACCACCACAAATACATATTGCATAGACTGTGCTCTATATGCCTGCTCACCTTGTTGGTGCCCAGTGGTGGAGGTGGTCCCAGCACCTCTCTCCAAGACTGCGTGAGTGTTAAATCCTGAGTATCTCCTTGACTCTCTTCAGCTGTTGGCACACGTTTCCTCTTTGTGCTAATGGGAATTGCTGGCTGGAGACGTTTACCATTCCCAAAATCCTCCATGTCTGGGGTCTGTGAGGTTTCTGGTTGCTGCAACTGGGCAGTTACCTAAACAGGTGTGATAGAGTAACCAACTCTGAACAATCCAAGCACTCACTGGTGAGATTATCAAACACCCTCATGATTATAACCAATATAGGGTATTCTAACCACCTTTTTATAAATCCATACTATATAGGAAGAAGAGTGAGCAACAAAAATGCACCAAATTGTGTAAATAATGCATGCAACTTTTGAAAACAAAACAAACCGTACCCGAAGACTGCAAGAAAGCATAACAAGCTCAATATAAATAAAATGACAAAAGAGCTTGTATTAAAAAAAAAAATACCTTGTGGGGAGGGGGGATAATAAAAAAAAAAAAAATGCAAGGCCAAATGAATACCAATATAGCTAGTCGCCTACTACAAGAAATTACAGTTGTGAGAAAAATCTAAATTACCAGCTGCCTGCAGACTAGATAAGTCTAAAACACTTTGTGGTTAGGAAATATTCATGATTGTTCAAGTCCATTAAAAGCTTGAAGTTTGGCATTTGACTACCAAAACCTAAGGAAGTTTATTCCTGTATACTTCTACCTACAGGTTTATTAACATGTGCAATTAGTTGTACTTTCTGAGAAACGATGTAGAGACATGACACAAAGTAAATGCTCTTTCTATGTCAGTGAACTGATTCAATACATTTTCCATTCCGGAACTAGAATTCCATTAGAAAAAAAATTATTCCCATATCATATATATAACAGATGATACAGGATTCCTTTGATTAAATTAGTGAAAGGCAGGAGGCCAACCGAGGGGTTCACAATTATAGCTTGGAAAACAGATGACGTTATTAGAGATTCCTGTTCTAAAACCACTCTGCTTGTAATTAACCAACCACACACTTCCTGATGCATTCAGTAACTAAGGAGACTGGGGAGGGAAATATCCATAATAGTAAATAAATATTATTGAGCCAAACCATACAACATCCATGTATTACAAATTGGAGGGAATAAAATACTCCATATCATGTTGCTACCATCTAGAAATTTTATCTACGTTTTGTAATGGTAAAAAAGATATGAATTAAGTGTGTTTTATCTATTAGAAGTAGGCATATCCATGGCATAATGCTTGAAAATTACATTACTATTCAATTCTTCTAAAACCAATTGAACTCTTAAATTGTATGCAACTAATAACAAAACAAAAAAAAGGGGGACGGGGAAAGAGAACGGGAAAGGGGGAGATTTTGATTTTTCTCTATATATATTTTCGCGGGTTTGCACCCTAGTTATAGCGTTTAAATACTGTAATAAGGAAGAGTGCCAAACACTAAATAAATACACACATACATACACACACACACACACACACACACACACACACACACACACACACACATATATATATATATATACACACACACACACACAACTTACTTGTCTATATCTATATCTCCACATACACACAGTAACAAGCATAGCCAGTAAGTATGTAAGTTGTATCCACTGACACAAATTTTGTAAAAAAAAAACATTCAAGTTGGAGAGCACACATGAAATTCAAAAGACTGAGTGTTATGCCGCAGTTGTGGAACTATAAATGTTAACACCTTAAATCCTTAAATGGATAACTCCAACCACCATGATCACTTCAGTGATTTGCTTTACTGTGCACATACGGAGTTATTGGCAATTATGTTCCGGGGCAAGGTGCAATCCCAGAACTCTGTTCCCGGGCTGCCTATGTCAATTTTGTATCACAATGCTCTTACAATAGATTAACTTTATACACTTTAGCTTATTTAGCACTATTTAATTTGTCTCCACATTGGAATTAGTGTAGGACCCACCAATATTGGGGTACTGTGAAGTAGTGGTGGGCTTAACATATGGCAGAACTGAATCCCCATATATTTTTTCTTAGATAGGCGGATTTAGGTAGCCTTATTTGTATATTACGTGTACGCCGTAACTTAATTTGTGTAATGTCCTTTTTGTGCATAAATTACGTCTGTTAGTGCGCACTGCATGATGAAAACAGACATTAAAAATCTTCCCATTGAGATGGCAGACCTTTGGAGCTTCCCCTGGTGCTGGATTGTAGACAAGTAGGTTTTACAACAAATTGAGATAGGGGACCTTCTCCATAGTGCCCAGCAGGGCATACGAGGTCTACCCAGAAAGTATCTAGCCATGTAATATGAAAATTAGAGAAATTTAAAGGAACACTAAAGGGTCAGGGGCACAAACCTGTATTCCTGACCCTATAGTGTTAAACCCACCATTTAGGTGGCTGCCCCTTTAACCCCTTAAGGACACATGACATGTGTGACATGTCATGATTCCCGTTTATTTCAGAAGTTTGGTCCTTAAGGGGTTAAAGGAATTAAAACTCACCGTATTTCCTGGACGCACAGGTCCACCAGCCCTTGCCCCGCCCCCATGATGACATCAGCTTTTGCAGATTTTTAGCCACTCCAATGCTTTCCGCAGGGAAAGCATTGGATTGGCAAAAATCTGCCAAGGGGCTGGGCCAAACGCCATTTTGACCAATCAACACCTCAATACATTGAAAATAAGGAAAATTTAGCAGAGCGCGGAGACGCTCCATGCAGAGCGCGGAGACGCTCCATGCAGAGCGCGGAGACGCTCCATGCAGAGCGCGGAGACGCTCCATGCAGAGCGCGGAGACGCTCCATGCAGAGCGCGGAGACGCTCCATGCAGAGCGCGGAGACGCTGAACGGAAGTGCTGCCTACTGTGCAGCACTGAGCCAGGAAGCACCTCCAGTGGCCATCTGAAGAGTGGTCACTTGGAGGTGTCCCTAGGGGCAGTGTTTGCATTAAAATGCCTGCATACAATGATTATACTCACCAGAACAACTACATTAAGCTGTAGTTGTTCTGGTGACTATAGTGTCCCTTTAAGATAGAAGAAAAATAAATAAATTGTACATAGGTCAATGACACCTCAATGCCCTTCAAAGTAGACACTTTTAGACCTCACACAGTTCTCCCAACATCTTCCACTGTTCAAAAAACTCTGCAAAATCATTTGCTGGAATCACTGTCAACTGCCTTGTTGTATTTACCTGAATCTCAGAAATCTCTTCTCGTTTAAAGGAGATTTTATTTGGGATAGGCCAGAAGTCGCAGGGTGTCAAATCTGGGCTGTAGGAGGGCTGGGTCACCGGAATGATTTTATTTGCTCTGCACTTATTGCATCGTCCTCAAAAGCCCTCTGAATCATCCAAATAGTGTCCATGGAGGAATGTTCAAGCTTAAAGAGACGCTATAGGCAGCCAGACCACAACAGCTCATTGAAGTGGTTTGGGTGCAGTGACCCAGTCCCACCTGGATCTGCAATGTAAGTAATTGCAGTTTTTAAGTAACTGCAACTGATGTCAAATGACGTAGAGGAGGCACGGGAATCGGGTGAGTACAGTAAGGGCTTGAAAACCCATACACTGCCAGGGGTGATGGGGCAGAGGGATGTATACTGCTAAAAAGACAATTTTGTATACCTAGCACTATAGCATCCATTTAACGCTAAGTTTGATGCAGATTCATTACTCAGGCATTTTAAAAGCAACGGTCAAAGAGTACACATGCTCATTCAACAGTGACTAGCACCCCCACTGACTAGTACAGTGAAGTTGTTATTGTTCATGTGTGCTAATTCCAGTCCACTCTCATGGGCTGCCAGGATGCTTGCGCGACATTGATGTAACCTGGAAGTCAAGAGGGGCAACCTTTCTAGTGTAATACGAGGTATGGATAGACCTCGCATTATGCCAGAAGGGTACCCCCTCTCATAAGGGTTATAGTAACCCTTTAATGGGACACTCCAGGCACCCAGACTCAGGGTGGGAGAGAGAGGGGCACTGCATGGATGTGTTTTCCTGTTACTGGAGAGTCCCTTTAAGAAGCAGTGATTAGGGAAAACCCTGTATATCCTCTACATAAACTGTTTATTATAATGCTAAACAGCTGCACCTCCCAAGTTTTGGGGGGGAAAAAAATAACCCATTTCAGTCAGTAATTCCATTTTAAATATGTTTCATGACTTTAAAAAAAAAATCTCTCTTTTTGTAGTGCATAAGCTTATAACATTCGTTTGTGAGGTATCCCAAAGGCATTCCTCCAATGCAGTATAGACATTAGAACATATAGGTACATGAAAAAACTAGCACGATTTTTATGCTTAAGGATAGTGTGAGTAAGAAACAGTAGAGCGTCTTATAGCTAAAACTTTCTCGTTACAGTAAATAACATCGCTGTGCCTTCTAAACATGTAAGTAATACGCTGTGCAAGAGCTAACTATGCATCGAGTTGTAAATCACTGGGGTTAAAGTTTGGACAGGTGTGACTTTGCATTAACATGCTGATGTCGTCAGGGGAGCACAATAAGTGTGATCATCTAGATATATAGCTATTATGCTGGTTAGGGGTGTTCCAGGCTAATTACTAAAGAAAAGACTGCTTAACCCCATCATACCTGCACCAACGTGGCAGCAGTAGAACCATATACAGACTATTTTGAGGCATCACAAGGGTATAGAAAAAAATATATAGTGTCACCCAGGAATGCGAGGCGTTGTTCTTGCACGGCAGTGCGGTGGGCGTTTCAGCCTATACATAGTATCGGGAAGTCCCAGTTGTTGCCTCTGCAAGTGTGTCTTTTGGGACCCCTGGAGTTAAGTCGCTGGAGGGCCTCGGCGCCGAGGAGAGCGGCTGCCTCTCCCCAGCTCCATTCCCAGTGGCTGCGCTCGGATCTCTGCGCTCCCGAGGTGGAGTTTATCGAGTCGGCAGGGCACCCCCGACGTGGGTGGTGCACCCGTGAAGGACCATGGGCCATATTTCCCCCACTTTTGCCCGCTTGGCTGGAGCTCGTGCCAGACACGTCTGCACGGCTTGGTATCCAGGCCCCGCCCCCTGTTTCATGACTTTTGATCATTCTGATTTACTATATTTTAGAATTACATTAAGAAAAAATGTATTACCTGCTTCTTGCCCTCACTCGTGAACAGTTCATTAATCCTTTTCTGCTTGAAAATATCATTTTTCTCTAGTAGCTTTTTATGCAGCCAGTCTGGGTGCCGCACACGTGGAACAGGATTCTTCACCTAAGGGCACAAAATGCATGCATACGATGAACAAACTACCAACATGGCATCGAACAGCAGCAGATATTTAAGGGAAACTTACAGAAACGTGCAATAAATCCTGCAATTCATTATTTCATTGGAAAAAAAAATGACACATGAAGAGAATCTGTCTGTGGTCTCAAATCATCAGCATTAAGATTTTTCTATTATTTTTTTTTTTATTTTTTTAAACTTTGATGGACTTAGTTCCCTTAGAGTGTGTGTTTACAGAAGCATGCACCTAGCAACAGAAATGATTTATCAGATGCACGTTTACACATCTTCTGCCAAAGAGATAAGACATGCTGCAAAAGATACACAAACCTGACATTATGAAGCTAGAGAAAAAGCACAAAAATTATGTTAAGCCGGAGAAACAAAGATTCCACTCTCTCTGATATAGTGAAGTGTAAGCAGCTCCCGACAAATATATTTAAAATTTTGAGATATTTCATGGTGTCTTACTATTTCAATAAAATACAATTCCCCACCATTTCCAATGAGTCTACCACAATATTGACTCACATTATTAATTTAAAATCAACTTCCTACTTTTCTAAATAAACCTTGTGCATATGCTTCATATATTTTAAATGTGTCATGTCCATTGTGATTTTTGGCACCAAGTTAGAAAAATTGAGTATTGTAGAATTGATACATGTCAAGTTGCAAATAGCGATCATTGAACAGGATGTGATCTTCCCACCTGTTGTAAGGCTGCAGGAATAGTGATAATCTTCTGGATTGCACTGCCCAGTCGCTCAATGTAATAATCCCAGTCCAATATCTGAAGGAAGAAAAGGGAGAAAAAGGTAAAAAACTGTTTCCACAAATAGGATGATGGAACAAATGTGGAAGGAAAATTTGCACCTACTGAGCGAATATCCAAGTCTTGAAGTGAAGAATTTTTTAGCCACTTGCGCAAATAGTGTCTCTTGACTCCCAGCTCTGCTTGAAAGATTGCCAGAGGAATGGCTCTTAAACATAAAAAGTGGTACAAACAAATTAAATGTATAGAAGGGTCAAGAGTGTGTTTTTCAGAACACAGACACAAGTCATTTATGTACTTTTCAACCACAAAACATGAATTGTCAAGTGCCTGACCTTTCTGTAACTGGTGAGCCCTCAGGTTTGCGAGAGATGACAAAGCGGCAGCTCAGCCCAGCATCTTTCACCATTTGGTCTCCCAGAAACTCTGCAAGACGTTTGGCAGTGCTGATGGAAGTAGATTTCTGTTCTCCGTAATCCTCAAGGCGTCGGGACATGGATCGGTTCTCTGAAACCAACTCAAACAGTTCTGAGTCTGGCATGTTGGCAGCCTGTGGGAGACAAAAGTTGTTGTTTTTTTGGTTATAAAGATTGTCATTATCAGCTTGGTAGAATTGTGGTAAATTATGGAAACTGTGTTTGTGTTATTTGTTCTAGATCTCTGCTGCATTATGGCTCTCTAATGACTCTTTAAAGGGACACTAGGCACCAAAACAACTTTAGCTTAATTAAGCGGTTTTAGTGTACAGATTATGCCTCTGAACTCTTACTGTTCAGTTCACTAGGATTTTGGACTTAAATCACTTTTGTTTCTGTTTATGCAACCCTAGCCACACCTCCAGCCACACAGCCAACATGAAAACAAAATGCTTTTATTTGTAATCAGATGTAACTTCCTTTGAAAGTTTTTGTGGCAAATATGCCTATGCCACACGCTCCTGGAGGAGCCTGCTAGCTAGCCTTCTACCCAAGGACTAAGGGCCACATAGCAGACCCTTAAAATACTCTGTTGGTATGTTTTCCCTTCTTCAGCTCGGTTACTGAACAAACCCACGAATTGCCTGTCTATACCCCCATACTCTGACCACCTATGGGCTTGTTAACCCCCATTAACCTCTCCTGACACCTCCATCATTGTTTCACAAGGTTATCATAAGTGTTCGACTGGGTTACCGCCATTAGCATGAACGAACAGGTGGGGAATGAGTTATCGGCCATCTTGGCGCACGAACACCTGGTGTTTGGGCGTCAAGTGTATGGAACTAAAATCGGACAGACCAACTCGCGAACACCACTGAACTTAGACGAACGCCTGCTTCTTTTCTAGCCATCTCAGGAGAGCACTGTTCAGTAGGACTGTTTGCACGAACTAGGCGAACAATCGATACCTAGAAACTAGAGAATCGGTTCGGTATTTATCTTGTTTTGCGACTCCAGAAAGTTACTGACTGCTACCACTTTTCTTATGGAACTATTTTGGGCAGACACCGTGTGTGGTTGGTCAAAACTATACCCCGGTGGAGATTCGGCTGTGTTTATGGGATCTAAGCCCTTTTTGGATATGTATGGCGCTAAGATCCATGCTATTCGGGGAAATCGGACTTGTGGGGGTCCCTTGAAATAAATCTGTGCCTGTGAGATAATTAGTTTAAGCAAAGTACACTTAATTATCTCACAGACACAGATTCCGGGGAGCAGTCTGTGTTGACACCCTGCTGGGGGTCTGTGTGTAAATTGCCTGTACCATGCCCCCTTAAACCTGTTCACTCCCAGCATTAAGTCTCAGCTAATGTCTGTGGGGGAAGGCTATGATCACTCAGCTTGCTATAATCAAAAAGCAGCTATAATTACTTCACAGCTATACTCTCTGCAGGAGAGCTTCAATCATTTGAAGCTGGATCCGGTACCCAGTTCCAGGGTGGGAAGTGACGGCGAGACCCCAGCCAAGCTGCGACTGCTAGGGGCTGAAGTGCTGATGGTGTCCCGATGATAGCTAGGGAGCGTGTTTGGCGGATGTACCCAGTCGGGGTACCAGGCAGTCCGCCACAGTTTTTATCTCCTGCTCTGTAATTTAAACTTTAATTACATGCAGTAGGCTCCTGCAGGGTCTAGTTAGCGATTAGCAGTGCAGCAGATAACAAAATATCGAAATAAAACAGAATTTGCAATAAAGGAAGTGTAAACAGACTATTCTTTACAGAAAGGGGTTAGCAACGCTGTTTAAGTCACATGAGGGGGTGTGTGACTAGGACTGTCTAAACAAAGTGATTTAACTCCTAAATTGAAGAGAATTTAGCAGTGAGTCTGCAGGGGTATGATCTATACACCAAAACTACTCCATTAAGCTAAAGTTGTTTAGGTGGCTACAGTGTCCCTTTAATCTCTGCAATGTACAAGTTCTCCTGGCAGCTAAAGTAGTTTCCTAAACCTTTTACATTTTCTAGAATGATTAAATGCATAGGTTCTCATCTCATACAGTAATTAAAGGAAAATATATTACCCAAACTTTCATTTTAAATTTAAGCTCACCTTGCTGTATAGCACATCTAACCAATAATCTGCTACTTTGGCTACAGATGCATACACCTCTTCCAATGTACTGCCTTTCAGGAAAGCTTCAAACACGGAGGACTGAAAAATCTTGATCAGCTGCAGTTCCCCGCGACGCTTCACCTCAAAACCCTTCAGCTCAGCAAGTGAGCCATCTTCATTAAACACTGCATACCTGCAAGGTGAGGATTGTAAATGATGTTTGCAAGAAAGGATGTAATGTTAAGAGTATAGATCTGTCACAAAACATGCACCAACCTTTTCTTTAGCTTCTTCCCTTCCTCCTTGGAAGCTGGGAGGATCATGGCAAGGTAAGGCCCATCCACCTCAAAGAAAATGCTATTCTCTGAGCGGGTGATGTAAGTAAGTGTGGATGGGTCACTCAGCTCTTGGTACTGATGATTTGTAAATCCCTCCTGGAAGAAAATGTCTGAATTATGTAGAGTACTGAATCAAAAGTGTTTTTCTCTTTAAACCAGGCATATATTACACAAGACATCATCTAACCTTCACAAGGATATTAAGCATTGCTCCAGGGTATGATATGGTGACTTTGGGCTTCTTGGCATTATTGGACTTGATGACAAAGTTCTCTGGAAAGCTGTTAGGAAGGACACACCAGATTCCATCTGTGTCCAGTTCTAGTGGTCTCCTGAGAGAAAATAGGAAATCTAGTGAGTCAGTCTGCTTAAAAAGAAAGATTATCCAAAATGATTATACATACAATTGTTAAACATTACTATCCTTTACCCTGTAAAAACAATTCCTCTCCCAGAAAGTTGTTCAATATAGATGGAAAAATTGAAAATTCCTTAAAATAAGGAAGCAAAACTTAACAGGAATTAAAATGTTTTTCTCAAATGATGTAAGTTTATATTGGATATAAAAACGGTACTTGAATTGAAGACAATGCTAGGTGGGACTATATGGTTATGCCCCATCTTATTCTTAGCACCTCACCCAATTTGTTCAACCAGTTCCCTTGCTTGCGTGATAATGTTGGCACCAGTATAGCACACAATACCAGCCATCTCCATTGAATACCATCGCGCCCTAGAGGGAGAAGTGAAGAATTTTTTAATTTTTTTTTAAAAAGCACAGATACTTGAAACTTGTGGATTCATTTAAAAAAAATCTTAATTCTGATTTTAGCATACCATTAATCATGGAAGTACATAAACATGAACATCCCGAGTCACGGGACCAATTGGGAAAGCTTTTATGCGAGAGCTCAAACAATCTGTTTGCTAAATGTGTTTTTTGGTCCAGTCATTACAATTGCATTGTGCACAGTATTTCGTTAGCATTTAATGTTTTTTTTATTTCTTATTATTGAGCATGGATGTATGCGAATAGAAACAAAATACAGTTCACTGAATCTACCAGATTGGATCAAAGCAATATTTTTTTTGTTTCCTTTGTTTTGTTTTTTTGTAAGTTGCCTACGGTTCCAAAAATCTTTTTCTGGATGCTGGAGAGAGTTTGCATCTTGGGGTTAAAATTTTTTGCTTGTGTGCACTATAAAACAGTTTGTGGTAAACTGTCTGAACTGTAAATATCCATGGGTATCTGAAGATACTAAACCAATCTTTGGGAATCGTTACAAAACAATGTATTTGATGAAAATATTAAGGTAAGTACAAATGTGAAAATTTCAAGAGCCATCCATCACCTTTTGGACAGTTTTGTTTTTATTGCTTATTTTTCTTTTTTGAAATACACACTGAGTTAATGACACAGGAGGGAGCACATTGACATAAGTGTTTGTTACCCCACTAGTAGAACAGTGTGATTCACACAGTCACACATTTGTTTTTGTGATATTTTAAGACAATATAAATGATAGCCACTCTCTAATAAAGAACCACTTTTTATTGCCAATACAAATACTTAATGGTTTTATGTCTAAAATATATATAGAAAATAAATAAAATAAAAACTAGATTGGAGACTTTGTGAATCACATATATTATATATATATATATATATATATATATATATATATATATATATATCTCGGGTTGTCTCTCTCTCCCTCCATATATATCTATAGATAATTTTTTATGAGTTACATGCTCCTCAGAAGCTAGGATGTGAGACACAATACTTCCAGTTAGCTTGTGTTATCTCATATAGGAGATTAACATGGTCCTGAGCATTAGCAGATATTTTGCAAAGTGAGATTTTTCTCAAACAGAGAAAATTGAAAATATACCTTAGGGCTGTTATTACTAACAAAATATTTTCATGTGACATTTAATAAAGTATAGAAAAGTTTACTACAAAATTTGCATGTACCCTTTACGCATTACATATCCATAGAATGAATTCAGAATGCACTTGTGAGCTAGCTGCAGAGACTCGTATAAGATCTCCATGTTCTTGCATCGCTTCACCTCAGCAGCATCTCCACTTTCGATCGCAGAAGATAGTTTCTTCTTCCAAACCTTTTGAATCCGTGAGCAAAACATATTAACATAAGGAAGAACTATTCTAAAACAAAACACTTATGCGGATTTGAAAAGGAACATCTAAAAGGATACATTCCCATAATGTATGTTCCAAATTAACTATTGCAGAGATAACTGCAGAGCCTCCATAGGCCTTGTATTTCAAATAATATACAAAGAGTGTTACATAAAAAGTAAGGCACAACAAAACATAAGGACGGTGGAGTTGAGATCAGATAAGGTAAGATAACAAAAGGAACACTATAGTCACCCATACCACTTTATCTCAGTGAAGTGGTCTGGATGCAATGATCTTTAAGTTCGAACCCTACAGTGTAAAACATTTAAATAAATACAAAACAAAAACACATACATATACATATACATATACATATACATATATATATATTCTTTTTTTGAAACTGCAATGTTTACATTTCAGGGCTAAATACACCAAGAAAACAGTCGAGACGTTTCCTCCTCCAGGCCAAGTAAAACTGTCTGGGAATCAAATGCTGCTCATAGCAAGATTTGATTGGAGGAGCAGGGCATTTTGCCACACATGTGCTCTCTAATGAAATACTTCTCCACGAGATGCATTGGATTAGACAAGATTTCGGGTGACATCAGCACGCATTGTGACAATACCAGAGGCAGAGCTTAGGGCTGCAATATAGGAGTCAATTGAGTTGAGTAATGTTTACTTTAATTGTTACAGAGCAAGGGGGTGGACCTAAGGAAATGTATACTTCTTAAAAGAACGATTGTTATTTTTAGGGCTATAGGTTCCCTTTAAACCTTTAGAATGTAATTTAGTAATGGGCTCTGGAAAAGTAAGAATATCCTATTTGCAAAAAGGGATACACGAAATGCCCTTCAGATTGAGGTCGTAGGAGCATGGGTTGTACTTTAGCAGTTATCTAGAAACACTCACCTTGTGCAGACCTTTGAACTCATATCTTCGATCTCGGAAAGCTCGAACAGTGTCCACATAGAAGGAATTCTCCCGCTGGCAAATGGTGGTGACTCGCTCCTCCAGCCTGGTCACATGAATTTTTTTATAGGCTTTTCGACAGTAATCTGATAGGAAAACAATATAGAGAGAACATTAAGATTTTTGCCCAACATCCTCTATTGGTTACTTGAACAATACAAGCAATATACTGCCCATTCATAAATAGTTATAAAGATGTATCACAGATTGCAAACTTTCAAGTAATACTGTAAACTTTAAGTTGCAGCTGTTTAAGCAATAAAAAGCAGGCAATACAGATAACAAGTTCTCCCCATGTTAAATGTATGTTAGCACCCACTGATATAGGGATACGGTGACATAGAAGTTAATAATATGCTCACGTGGTGAGGTAAAGATCTCACATTGACTTTATTTTTTAACTTGAGATGGGTGTTTTGGAATTCTTTTAAATAGAATAATGGTAGGTCATATTTTAATTGCAGCAACTACAGCCATAGCCAGATATTGGAAAACAAGTGACTTGCCAGATGTTAAAGAGATTTTATACTCCATTTTATATAACAAACATCACAAATTAATCTACCACCCATAATCTGAAAATTATATTATATTAAGACAAGAATGGAATGAATGGGAAAAAAAAAATATCCGAAGCAAATACAATTTAACAGTGTGAGACACATTTGAGCAAAAAACTTAATACATACTGTTAATATTGCAACACCTGACATTTTGTAAATAAGAATACAATAGCTAAAAATGCATATTTATTTTTAAGGATGATTTTACATATAAAAATATTTTATTGTTTAATTTCTTTTATGTTACCCCCAATTTTTGATTTAATTTTTTAATTTCTCTTTTTTCCCCCTATTATTAATTTATTTATAAAATATTTATTTAATATTGTTGGTAACTTTGTAGACTCGTTAAAAACTTGTTGCTGATACGTTTATTGTTATATTATATGTATATCTGAAAAGCTCAATAAAAAATATTTGAAAGAGATGGGTGTTTTTCTAGTAGCATTGCAAATTTAAAAAAAAAAACCTGTACATTTTGCATGATAATTCACAGATTAAACACTATTGCTGATCCATTCCCACTTATTCAGCTCTGCCACTGCCATGGAGATAAAATTATACAAATACAGATCTGCACCAAAATGACATGCATGTATAGCACAATATGTAGGCCGCTTTGTAAGAATCTGTGTGCGTTAGTCAGTGGCAACCTAGATTTATACATTTACTGGCAGCCTCATGACTGTCAGACATTAACAATGTATTGGTTATGAAAATTGCTACCAAATATAAAGATTTAAAATAATTTTCCATTCAAAGTTACTATGCTGTTGTCATAAAGATGTTAATATCACCAAATATCCATCTTGTGAGCACATGTTTTAACACAACATATATCTTGATCTATACATATTCACTAGCAAAAATATTATATGGAGAGGGCATTAAGATTTGTATATTCACTAGCAAAATAATTCTTGTGCCTAGCAACAGACATGGCACAGCGCAACTAGTCTTTTCTATTGAAGGTACTGTTTCCAAAATGAAATTAACTATTTAAAAAGGAGGGCTGCATTGATCTGCCAACATTAAATAAGCAGGTCATTACACGCAGTCGTAAGTTCTTTAGTGACCAAATTGCAATGCCTGCCAAATGTAACAATTGGTATTAAGGGGGATGACAAATGTGCTGAAACTCAAAACCCTTTCAATGTTAATGTACAACGGTTCCACATGCTATTATTTTTGAGGCTGGTGCTCTGTCAGCCCAGGAGCGTAAATTTCAGCAAACCTGCAAGACGTTTCTTCTCATATTTGGCCTGCTCCTCCCGGTTGAGATTATGAAATGCACGTGGTGGCTTCCCGGGAAAGAGAGGAGGAAACTTCTCTGATTCCAACTGTTGCTGGATGCGATGATATTCACTGCGACTAGCTGGCACTGGAGACAAGATGGCTCAAGATAAGACCAGGGTCACAGGCGCACACACAAAATATACACTCAATATTTACTAATTCTACACTGCTTATTATGGCAAGCTTTGTTCTCGAATGATCCTTTAGAAAGCTGCATGAGCTTGAAGTCACCAGACACAGAATGATTGCTTCGGTTAACTAATACAATAAAAGGTAAAGCCAAAACTCATCATTTACTGGAGATATTGCTGTTGGCAGCCATGCATGAAGTAATTAAGACTGAATAAAATTACAAATTAAATTTTAACATTTGGAAATATCACTTACAGATAATATGCAGTATATGAAATTAGAAATCACTTATAAGTAGTGGAACAAAATTAGAGTGCTGCTAGATATTCTAATAAAGCATAATCATTTATTCCCCTGCTTTGATACCAGTAGTAGAATGGTCATGCTTTCCATGTTTAAGCAGAGAGATGGACACATGTTAAGGGGACAATGGTACATGGTTTGCTAAGACAAGTAATGCTAAAACATGAAGGCAGTAGCCAGGATAGAAGAGCTCCTCCCCCCCACAAAAAAAGGGGCAAAAGAAGATGTAATAACATTAGACAGTAGATCCTAGGAAACATACTTCCTCAGTCTTCCTGAAAGGACCACAGCTGCTGTGAACATTACAAAGTCACAAAGCCAGGGAAACTACTTGCATAATTGATTGCAGCACGGTGCTTTTTTTTTTTTTTAACAGAAAATACTACTCTAATGAATATCTTTATAGAACTTAAAAGTGCCAAAAAGCTGCTTAATTATCAAACAGATTGACAGCACTTACTTAATTCCCCCCTCCACTGCCACGCCATCTTGCGCTGACACGTTGCTCCAGGCTTGTTAAAGTCGCAAGCAGCACAAGTTGCTTCATCAACCATGGCAGAAGGCTATGGAAGAAATCAGAAAGTGGTCTATTAAATTCATACTGAAAAATATATTTAAAATTCATAAACGAGCAAAAAATAAATAAATACATTTTTTCTTCATTATCCTAAGTTTATGTTTCTAAAATTAAGGTCAGACACAGACCAGTTAGCAGAGGGCTTCTAAGTGAAAAAAGTTTTTTAAGTTCACTTTCAATATAAGGTTCAGTGATGCTGCTCACACATGCAGAGAGTTGCACTGCCTGGTGAACTCCTAGCACTAAGGGGAGAGGGGGTAGAGGATGTGATCTCGGTCTGTGGTGGTGGGGGATCAGTGGCTCCCTGTGTGTGTGCAGGGATATTCTGTTTGGTGTATTGAATAAAGTTTAAAACAACGTAATAAAATAAGCTAAACCTGAAAGAAAGTATATGCAGTGCACAAAAACACCCAGTACTGGAATAAAATATTAAATTCACCAGGTAGGATATCCCTGTTTATCAATGAGATCTCTCTCTCTCTCTTTTGTTGTTTGTGCTTATTAATAACAAGATAGTAAAACCCTGACAGTATTGGTGTTATACTGCTAGTTGGGATTCATAAGACTCATGGTAGTCTCAAAGTCTCCATTATTCTTGATCAGTTACAATAGTAGGTACCTCTACTAAACAGCACTTTCATAGCCCAGTGTTGTGCGTGCTATGAAAATGCGACTTAATAGAGGTAACCCTGCACAGATAAAAATAACTTATAATACTAACTGGCTAATCAGTTCGCTATTGGTACAGATCGTAAACTTAAATGTCATCATTTAGATAAGTTGAAATGTACAATTCTCTATGAAAATTTTTACTCAATGCGGACTCATCATAAACTTCCTACAACAGAAGTTTGTTGAAGTGTTATTTGGGAATCTGTCTAGTACAGGTTTTTAGAGGGGAAAAAATAAAAAAATAAAAAGGTATTTAGAAACAATATTTTTGCTAATTTTATTCTATGTACTTCAATGTAAAAAAAACAAAAAAAAAGTTCGAGGCAGAGCCAAGCTACTGAACTGAGCGGTCACATTTCTGCAGTGTTCTGGGTACCAAAGGCAATTACCATCGCTATTTATAACCTCTATCCCCAAATTAAGCGACCCCCAACTGGACCCCCAGATGACCCCCAATGCCATGGGCCAGAAAAAAAAAATAAAGTCAGAAAGCGGATAAGCAGAGAGTGGACATGAGCATTGGCGTTATGTGGCGGCATGCACATGGCGCCTCACTGCTCAAGATGGCCTCCTACATGGGAGAGAGCTCCGACTTCTCGGACGACCAAGCCCTGAAGACAGATAACCTCCACTTGCCTGCCCCGCGGGAGCCACCTCTGACTCAGGCACCCGCAGCCTCCAAACCAGATTCAGCGCCGGTAACAAATGCAGATATGCAGGAGTTGCAGGCGGGCCTACGGAGAGACATCCATGCAGATATGGCCACGATCAGCAAAGACCTTCAAGGCCCAACAGTCCACACGGGCACTCTGGAAGAGGACTCCCAAAATGCCAAGGCACAACTAACCCACCTGCAACAGGAGATACATGCGCTCCAACAGCAACAAGTCACCAGGGAGAAGCAGTTTGCAATGATCGAAGACTGCAGGCGCAGCAAGAACCTCAAAATCAGAAGGGAGGCAGTCCCTGAAGCGGAGCTGCCGCACTTTGAGACGACTACTCAGTGCGATACTCTCCCCCAAGCAGGCAAAAATCGATACTGATCGAGGGAATGTTTAGGATCCCAAGACCGATCAAAGCACCTGCCACAGCACCAAGAGATTTGATTGTGCGTTTCCAAAATGGGCAAGACAAGACAGCGGTAATGGGTCCTCTCAGGGGAAAGTCTCCCTACAGCTTTGAAGACTCATCACTCACATTTTATGCAGATTTATCACCCTCGCATGGAGAAAAACGCTGCAGCCCTTCACGGCGCTATTACTAGCGTGTGACGTCTCCTACCGATGGAATAAATCTCACATGCTGGTCGTGCTGCACCAACTACCCACCAGTCCAAGACCTTGCAGGATCGGGGGGCTATTTTGGAAACTCTGGGTCTCCCATAAGACACTATCAGGGGAACAACGAAAATGGCTAAAACGCATTCTGGGGCACAAATACAGCCCCATTTGTGCCCCGGAGGCCTTCTGCAGATACCTATGCGGAGGTCACCACCTGAACTCCAACTGTGGGTATTCTGGGCTAGACCTCTACCAGATATGGCACACTGTATGCATACTATGAGGCTAGATACGGTTCGGATTAAGTTAACTGTTAAATTGTCTGTTTTCGTTTATGTTTAACTCACCAAAGCCTGTACGGTCGCTATGCACTATCACAAAACAAAACATAGGCGAACCCCCATACATGGGTCCCCCCAGATGGTCACCTACGGGTCAGTGACAACAGGCATAGTGGAGTGGAGACAACTATCTTTCCCTCCCCCTGCAGCAAACCTTAGCCGCACTGCCCCACACCAGCGAGCCGCCAGTAGTCTGCTCACACTCCGTACCCAGTCAAGGTACACATTGCTATCCCAATACCCAGACTAATTCCCCCACTAGGAGCGAACCGTACCACCCCTACAGACCCAAGACCTGGGGTCTGCAAATGATAACCCCCACCTCGAGACCGAGGGTGATCACCCCACCACTACAATCTAAAGAGGAATAGAGGCACCATACTCAGTGGGCTACCCCAAGTCACTACAATTTACCAGACTACCCCACTGTAAATGTTAAGTTAACTCCAGTACACAAACACTTTGCAAATAGAATTTCCCTTATGTACACGCAGATATAAAAGGTGCTATAGAATGCATATTGTACTTGTTATGACGACTAGTGGTTAACTCATGCGTGCATAAATGCTTGTCCTATCTGTGCACCCAAAAAATAAGGAACTAAAAAAAATAAATAAAAAAAAAAATTCATATATCATGTTTACAAAAAAAAAAAAAACACACAAAAGAAAATACTTAATTCCAGCAAACAGAGTTTGACTAAACTTTAACCCAGTCAAGAAAAGTGGTTAGGCAAATCCTATGACAGTCCAAGAATGAGAAAAAAAAAAAAAAAAGAGAGAAGATCTAAAGCGTGTTAAGAATTTAAGAATTGTTACTAACCTGCAGACGGTTTGTTAGGATAATATTGGGATACATTGCCCCAACATCCAGATGGTAAATAAGAGGGCACTCTATTCTGTTTGGAACCTCTTTCAAGGAGTTCAACTTCTTTTTTATCTCATCGCAGACCTATGGTGAGAAGAACAAGGTGTTACTAGGGGGAAGAGCAAAAATAAGATGAGGGGCCAATGTCTGTAGGCCAATATTGGTTTACCTCTTGGAAGTTAGTGACTTGTTCAAGTGGAACTTTCTCCTCCTCCTCTATAGCATGTCGCAGTGTTAGCTCAACACGCTGGAGCAGAAAATCAAATGCTGCTGGGTTCTAAGAGGAAAAATACTCAATTTACCTGTTCTTTGTGCAAATATTCTGAATTTTGGCTTATCCTGTATATAGGAGTCAATAACCTTTTTTTAATAATGAACCAATTTCAATGATATTACAAACAATGAATGTTTAACGTATGGAGATTTGTTTGACTAGGCACGGAAGATAACATCTTTTAAATGAACGCCATTTGCCGCATTGCAAAATCGCGCTTTTTTCAATTGCACTGTTCCTAACATTAATGTTTGAGGCTCAAGCACTCGTATTTCTGCCCGATAACTTCCTGCGAGTTCACACCGCACTAGAAGGTACACGAGGTATGGTGCAATTGGCGCGGGTGAAGAAATTCTGTATGCAGGAAATTAAAGTTTTGCTTGTTGGCAAAGTCATTTAAATGAAAATGAGCTCTCAGACATGAGTTAATTAATACATTCATTGTTTTTTCGTGAAATTACCCATGATGATTACCCAGGTAAGTTAAAATGCTTCAAAATCTGTTGAAGATCAACATCAATACTACAGCTTAGATTGGGAAAATTACATTTAAAGTAAAACTTCTTCTAAAAATAATGTTTTCCTATGTGGAAAAGGTCAAACAAACCATTTTGAAACGGCAAGGAATATCACTACGAAAAACACCAGACTCCAAAGCCTCCACATGGCCTCCCACATACGTCTCTGAGTCCAATACATGACCATCTCCTGTTAACTTGTTGAATACAGTCTCTTGTTTATTGGGGAAAACAATATTTGCATGGTAAGCCTGGACCATCAACAGAGCCTCACAAAGTGTCCCGGATCCCTTCCTTAGGACCTGTATGGTGATACAAAGAAATAAGCGTTATCACCAAAAAAAATAAATACATAAACTGGCCTTCTAATGCATGTTTTATAAACAAGCCTCAGCAAATCCAGCATTCAGACACTAGAACTTACATACCACATCTCACACACACACTGCCTCACCACATTGGTTATCACATAGTGGTATATATGATTATTATAAATAAATATTAAGAGACACTCCTACCTACAGAGCTTTAGGTTATCTCCATCTATCTATATAGGGATGCTGATTAACAGGGGCTAATAGTGGGTGGTGAGGTGGGCTGACAGGGACAGGAAAGGAAGGGTTTACCAGATGGTAGGGAGATTGGCTGACAGGGGACTGGAAGGGAAATTACTTGCGTTACAGGGAGGGAGGGAGAGGAACACATGTGGGTTCTAGTCTTGTCTCTGCAGTGCAGTCTATGCTATGAGCATTCCTTACACTACAGTAGACATGCCTCTATTTTCATTGGCTGGAAAGGTATGTTTCTTTCAGACTGGGAATCGGGAATTTGTTGAAGTTTGAGAGGGCTAAGACAGCTGGGATACACTGCTGAAATCCGCAAAACATTTTACAGGTAAATTAATCCCAACTTGAGTGGGGATGACCAAGCTAATGAGAGCTTGGTCTTCTTAAAACATTGTTTTGCTTAGAGTTACTCAAAGATCTGGGTAGAGAAATAATGCTCTAGTCACAGTTTTTAACTGAAATAGATCTCACCTCATCTGGCTCCATTGGAATAATGGTGCACAGAGCAAATATGAAGGGATGGACATACTTCATGTACATGTAATATGTGGCAACTGCATCAGAAACAGAGTATGTTGCAAGGACCTGGATAAGAATGTGAGAAAAGGAAGACAAAGTTAGAGAATACAACTGGAATCAGTGCTGTTAACTTGCACCAACTGACCGATAAATAGATAGAAAACTTACAGGACTGCAAAAGAAAATTCTAATGGGTTTATGTTGATTTTTAGTGGAAAAAAAAAAATTGTGAAAATCATGCATTTAAGACAAAGCTAGTAATCAGTTTCTGCATACACATTTTACAATTTTATTGCCTCACTACAATGTTATATGTAACCTTGACAAAACTTCATTAAACATGAGATATATATAATAAAAAATAAAAATAATTTTTCCAGTTTAAAAATCAGTCACCGTTTTTAAAATGCTAAAGATAAAACGCTCAACTCCAAAAGCTCAGAAATATTATTATTTTTTTTTTTTTTAAGCTTTGCAGTGTTTCTACCAAATACAGTAACCAACTATTTTATACCTGTGGCTCCTCAGTAGCCATGCGGCACATCTCCTCTGGATCAAGCTCAACTGGGTCATAGCCCAGCTTGGCCTTGGCAGCTGCTTTCAAGTTGTGACTACCAACGGGGAGGTAACTGTCTCTCTTCACCCACCTACAGGGAAGATGAAATAGTCAAATGAACAAGAAAAAACAAATTCCAAAAAAATAGTAACGATTGGCCAATATGACAGACTACAGAGCAGCAAGTTCCAAAACAAAAAAAAAACCGACAACTTCTGTACTTTATTTTCAAAACAATAAAGGTGAATTTGGAAAGCTAAGGCAGGACGTCTTGGGAAATATAAAGTGTTCCAAAAATATATTTTGTAGGTGTTTGAGAGGAAAGACATTTGAATATGTTTTTGAAGTATTTAGTGTATTATATTAACTAGCTTGTGTTATTTTATTTCAGTTTTCCTTTCCTTATATCTATATCCCCTACTTGCTTTATTTATATTAATCTTTTTTTGCACCAGCCCCAATACCTGGATGCCTCCATTTTGTTCTGTTCTGTCCTTAAAGTCTGCAGTTGGCATTTTTTTTTTTTACACTACTGGATTAACTTAGCAACCTTTTGATTAAAGGACAAATGTCACCTCAACACTATTTTGTATAAATATTTTAATAAAGTTTTGATAGGAAATAGATTCTTAGTTAAATTAAAGGACCACTCTAGGCACCCAGACCACTTCAGCTTAATGAAGTGGTCTGGGTGCCAGGTCCAGCTAGCTTTTACCCTTTTTTTTATAAACATAGCAGTTTCAGAGAAACTGCTATGTTTATTCTGAGGGTTAAGCCAGCCTCCAGAGCCTCTAGTGGCTGTCTCACTGACAGCCGCTAGAGGCGCTTGCGTGCTTCTCACTGTGAAAATCACAGTGAGAGCACGCAAGCGTCCATAGGAAAGCATTATGAATGCTTTCCTATGCGACCGGCTGAATGCGAGCGCGGCTCCTGCCGCGCATGCGCATTCAGCCGATGACGTCGCGAGGAAGAAGTGGAGGAGGAGTAGAGCTCCCCGCCCGGCGCTGGAGAAAGAGGTAAGTTTAACCCCTTCCTCCCCCCAGAGCCCGGCGGGAGTGGGTCCCTGAGGGTGGGGGCACCCTCAGGGCACTCTAGTGCCAGGAAAACGAGTATGTTTTCCTGGCACTAGAGTGGTCCTTTAAGTATATTAGAAAAAAAAAAAAAAAAACAAAAAAAAAAAAACACTCCTCCCTTCCATTATATGACCGGATCCTTGAGCCATATACATACAGCTTAGGTCAGACAGTGTTTGTATTTGACAGCTAGTTGAGCTGATTGAGTCACTGCACCAGGGCGGACTGACCACTCTGGCAGATCGGTCTTGGACCGAGGGCCTGAGACAGCCAGGGGCCCTGCTGCACAGCCGTGCTCTAGCTGGAGAGATCAGAGATCTTTCCAACTGGAACAGCAAATTAAAAAAAAAAAAAAAAAGGAAGTCAGTGACTGTCAGAATAGCAGTGTGTGGATCAGTGATTGTGTGAGAATGACAGCATGAGGGCCAGTGATTATGTGAGGCAGTGATTGTGTCATATTGACAGTATGTGGGTCAGTGATTGTGTCAGTGTTTGTGGGAGTCAAGGTGCATTTTTTTACAAGCATTGTTTATATATGCATAATCCACTCAAATTGTAGAGCACAAACATCTAAATCACATTACTCTAAAAATACAGCCCTCTACACACACGCGCGCGCGCAGCAAACATACGCATTAATACAGGCAGCACACAACACACACACACTGTGACAAAGACTACACTCAGGGTAATTCACTAAATTTGGAATTTTTGCTAAGTAAATCCAAATTGTAAAATTAAAAAAGTTCTAGAATATTTCTAGATGAACTATTTTTGCTTTTTTTGTCCATTCAGATTTAATTTGTGAAAATGAATTTAGCAAATAGCCCGGTTAGTGTCCATGACTCTAGAGTTTCTCTCTCTCTCTTTTTTTTATTACATATACATAATTTAACAAATAATCCATTTCCTTTCATAACCTGAAGAAAATGTCATGTTAAAATAAAATAAAAAATAGTGTTGAGGTGACAGTTGTCCTTAAAAGCCCACCCATAATATTTGCCAAAGGTCATGCAACCCGTGGGAAAAAAAAAGTAGTCCATACTTTTTATTATGAATAGATTAAAACTAAGGCAAATTTAAACAAACAGATAAATACCAAGGAGAAAGAGGGATTCAAAAAGATTCATTCAAAAGCAAAACTGGCAAAGTTATAAGACTGCTTTAAATTGTGAATCATTAAGATAATATCTCTGTGCACAATACCTTAGGCAATCCATATGAATACAGGAAGGGGACTTGTATTCCCCCTGGCTATCCTTCTCGAAGCCAATCTCTTGAAGCATGTTCATCTCATGCACTGCAGCTCGAGTTTCTACAAAAGGCCTAAATCAAAAACCAAGGTTCAGTCACATTATAGGTGAAAACTTGCCATTTACACTGACAGGTTTGACACACTGAATATATTTACCAGTCAAAGAAATCCCCATTGTATGTTACAATAATGCTTGGTTTTGTCTCCTGGACGTGCTCAAACCAGCGCTGGATCAAATGAGCCTGTAAATCAAATAAATAAATAAATGTAAAATAAGAATGCTCTCAAGTACAAAGAAGCAAAAAAATGAAATGCTGAACAATCACAAAAATGGCCATTTTACCTCATCTGGCTCATTAAATATGCAGAAAGGCCCTTCATATTCTGGCTTTGGTGTGAACTCAAAATCTTCAATGTCCTCTGACACAATCTCCCGGTTTGTGATCAGGTAGCCCTACAACAATGAAGGAGATCCAAAACAATGAACCACAAACATTGGCTTATTGTAGGATGTATACAGCCGTGAAAGTGCAGGTTAAAAATGTTTAATCAAATACAAAAAAAATAAATAATAAACTTTGACATGTTTTCTAAAAATATTGTTTCTTTTACGCCACACCCTAAATACAATAGAAAACACAGTTTTGTAGATGTACCCATTTAATTAGGATTTGTTTTCATTGAGGGTATATCTAAAACCAGCATGTATGCTGCATCTCATGTCTTAAAGGGAAACTCCAGTGCCACAAAAACGATCTGTTTTTCTGGCACTGGAGGGTCCCTCTCCCTCCCACCCACCAATCCCCGGTTACTGAAGGGGTGAAAACCCCCTCAGTCACTTACCTGAGGCAGCGGCGATGTCCCTCGCCGCTGTCTCCGCCTCCGCGACGCTCCTCCTTGTGATTGCGTCGGCCGGTGGGCGAGACTGATCTCGCCCACCAGCCGAGGAGACCTAATGCGCATGCGCGGAAATGCTGCGCATGCGCATTACGTCTTCCCATAGGAAAGCATTGAAAAATCATTTCAATGCTTTCCTATGGGGTTTTGAGCGACGCTGGAGGTCCTCACACAGCGTGAGGATGTCCAGCGACGCTCTAGCACAGGTTTCCTGCGCTAGAAACTAGGAAGTGACCTCTAGTGGCTGTCTTAGTAGACAGCCACTAGAGGTGGAGTTAACCCTGCAAGGTAATTATTGCAGTTTATGAAAAACTGCAATAATTACACTTGCAGGGTTAAGGGTAGTGGGAGTTGGCACCCAGACCACTCCAATGAGCAGAAGTGGTCTGGGTGCCTGGAGTGTCCCTTTAACCCCTTAAGGACCAAACTTCTGGAATAAAAGGGAATCATGACATGTCACACATGTCATGTGTCCTTAAGGGGTTAAGCCTTTTCAGCTCCCCTTCTAACTCAGCTCAGATGTTTTGTTGCTGTCCAGTTACAGACTTCTCTAAGGAGCTTAATGATAAGTCTTTGCAAGGCAGGTGTGCTGAGCAATTGTTTAGCTCCACTGAGAAAAACAACCCAGAAGTAACAGCATGGTTAATTTATAAAAGTGCAAATTTCTATTAAAGTTTACACTACTTGTTTTTTTAACCCCCTCCCTGCCGACTCCACTACCGCTAATTGCCCCCCTGTGCCCCTAATTCCCCCATATTACCAATTTTTTCATCTTTATTTTATGCCTGGACCTAGGTCCTGGGCGCCACCATCTTTGTGGGGGCAGATGCCATTCCTGTGGGACACGTCATCTGCCCACACTAGATAGCGCTATGAAATTCACGCGCATGCCCAGTTAAACACTTGGGCATTCGCTATTGTCCGAAATTCGGACGGGAATTTCGTCTATTCATAAATAGAAATGTCAGACGAACAAACAAACACCGAATATCGGTGTTAGTTTGTTTATTACAAGGAGGGAGCTACCGGCACGCAGCTCCCTCCTTGTAATATGTAAAAATAGAAGCGGCAGGGACTCCCTGCCACTTCCTAAGACCCCCCTTCCTCACTCTAACCCCCATATTAACATAAGGGGGATTGAGATCTTCCGAATGCCCCTACTCGCAACATGACTACTAAACAGTGAGTGGGGCATTAACTAGCGGGGGACAGTGTCACGCGAGTGGGGGCTACTCAACTAAATAAGGTACATAGGGTCCCCCCACGCATGAGTGGTGGGTGGAGGCCCTAAAAGACAATTGAGGTGGAGGGTGGGAGAGAGAGAGAGAGAGAGACAGGAACCTATTTTAACTGCGAATGTCATAGTTTTGACTGAAATAAAATACATATTTGTATGCTCTGGTGTTCTACGATTACAACGATGTGCCCAACATATCGGTTTCATGGTGTTTTGGAAAGTTACAGATTTTACACATTGAAATTTGCCAGTTTTGTTTGGTTTGCTGGGCCTATATTGCCTTTGATACCATATGGGAGCCCAGAAATTAAAGTTACCTCCGTCATGGCATATCATTTGCAAAAGTAGACAACGCAGGGATTCAAAATAGGGTATGTCCAATCTTTTTTTTATTTTTTATTAATTCTTTATTTTTATTGTGCTTGAATCAACAATACAGGCTTGTCTAGCCACAACAACGTCCACAAGCTTAGTTACAACAATTATTAGTGGTATTGTGGCATATCGGGTAGCATCGCACATTTTATAATAACATGAGGTATTTAAACATGTGTTAAGTAGCTTATAGGTAAATAACATAGAATATCGGTCCTGCAAGCATATCAGGTACATGCGGCTAGTCATACATTGGTAAGGCGAGTAAAAGGCAGCGCTTGTTATGCGGGAACTATGAAGCTGTGAAGAGAGCTACAACCTGTGCACTTGCCATGGACGGCATGGTAGACCTGGCTGTCAGGAGTTTGTATGTAGGCTAGTATGATGAGACAAAAAGCAATATAACATAGGTAGCAGACTAGGCTAAGCAGGTAGGTTAGATAAGGTGGTACATGGATTGCCATTAGTTACGGAGCTCTAGGTAGGTGAAAACATAGGGTATTATATTCAACTCTGTAAGGGGCAACCCTGTGGTGGCTAGGGGGCAACCAATACTCTGTGTGTTGGCCACTTGTTAAGAGTCATGAGAGTTGGAGTCATAGTTCGACCCAGCGTGTAGAGCTGGCAGGGTATTGTCTCGGTAAACCGGTAAGTCCGTGGAGTTCCTGCCGTCTGGCTGCTGGGTGCTTTAGCCGATTCCTACAGGAGGGGGCATGGTTACCCCTAGGTGTGGCAGTAGTAGGCAGTGGGAAGAGGTGTTGTTGACAGTCCCAGTGGGTCTTAGGTTATTCCATGCCCTCTCACCCTTACCAGCCTTGGTCGTGTAGGGGTCCCGTGCTTGATGTGGAGGAGTCCGCCGGCTTGGCGCTGTAGGGTGGAAGTACCGTTCTCGGGTGGCAGTAGTTCCTCCGCTTACGCGGTCTGTACGCTTGTGTTTGGGGCTGCTTAACCCTCCGTTTGGGAGTAGGTCGCCGCGCCAGACCTCCGCTTGTCGGATGTGACTCGGGGGCGACTATGGTCGGCTGCTGCATCCGTGCCTCCACTCTCCTCCAAAACCGCTGGCAGATGTCATTGAACTTTTCCAGGAATCTGGTTTCCCAGTCTGGGGCGAGTACCCCTGTATCATGCTTCGTGACTGGGTAGTTGGCCACCATCTTGAGCCGCGTGGGTGCTGCTTCAGCCAGGCTACTCTGTGCAGGGAATTGAGGTTTGTCTCTGCTTGGACTGGGATAACCCCCACCGGTCTGAGGGGGGGGAACGGGTGCCCTTCTCGGGAGTCGACGTCAATGGCAGCGGCAGGGGAGCGGCCGCCTCTCCCGCGCCGATCAGGCTTTTAGGCCGCAGGAGCCGTGTGGCATGGGTTGGCAAGAAATTTGCCTAGTTTGGTATGAGTCGGTAGCTTATGCCGTCCCCTGGCTCCCGGTAGCCGGTTTTGTGCTCGTGGGAGCGTATTTCAGTCGGTTGATGGGTAAAAATCGCCCTCGGGAGCAGGAGCTGTGGAACCATGCGGCTGCTCTGCTCCGAGGTCAGGCCCTGCCCCCCTATGTCCAATCTTTTTAAATAGCATTTAAAAAAGATTGGCTAAAGTTAGTGTTCATATTACTTTTATGCATTTTTTTCCCACACACAAAAACTGCATTTTCACTGATGGTCATTATGTGTTTTACTGCTCTAAAACACTTATTTTCAGCGATGTCAACCGTAAACCCCATGTAGAGATTTCAGGGAGTTTTGGAAAGTAACAGGGTCAAATATAGGGCTTGCAAATTAAGTTCTCTGATTTTTCTGTTGGGTTATTTCTGTGGTCAGGCAGATCCTGTGATCGGCGCATAAAGCGAGTATTTGGACCAGATCGTTGGGGCGAGCAATACTGCCTTAACAATGTCAAACTCCTTTTGTAAGACAGCATAGCACGCCCTAACATTGGGAAGGGGTTAAGGCCAAAGGAGCTGAAATGAAAACAACCAACTTAGACACTTTTTACACTTTTGCCCGTTAAATTTTTTTACCTCAAATATGAAATTCACTTGTAATTCTCACTTTTGTGGAAATGCCTGACAGTATTACAAGTTTACAATTGAGTAACCAAGCACAAATCATGATTATTCGCTAAAGTGAGTAAAATGAGTGGTCATGCTGTTGTCATCATTTAAATCACTGTCTAAACCAAACCAAAACAAAAAAAGAACAAACACACACCAAAATAAACAATGTAACCGCTTTTCAAACTAACCTGCCCATCAATCATATAGGAGATCATCATAATTTGGTCACTTTCAGCATCTGGAAATTTCAGGGGCAGTTTTGTGGTTTCAATGTCAAATGCCAAGACCACTGGATCCTAAAAAACAAAAACAAAAGACAAACTCATATGTGGATATGAAAACAACAAATAGGACAAACCCTGCTGTCACAGTTTGTATACAAAAATATACTTACTGGCCTTTCAACTAGATCATCCCTTCTTATGATCTCTGGAGGGGAAGAACTTCCACGATATCTTACATTATACCAGTGAGCCTAGTGGAGAGAGTCAGAGAAAATGGAATAGTTCATTCACAAGAAATTATAAGTCTGAAGCATAACACAATGATTTTTCAATAAGTCAAATGTCTTGGTTTTGACTCTGTACAATGTTCCTCAATTATGTCGGAATTTACTTGCACGTTTTAGTCATATAAAAATAAAATAAATAAATCACATTAGCCAGCTAAAGTGCTTTAGGTGTTTTGAGTATTCCTTTATGCTTCACCACTTTTTTTTTGGGAGTCTATTTTATTTCAGTGTATTTCTTTAGACCTGATAACCCAATATACTGCAGACACCATACCATTCACATTTCCTCAGTTGCACATATGATAATGCAATCCTTTCAAATTCCTTCGTAGTAAAAGTTGCAGCCGTTTAAGATTTTTAACGTTTCCCATTTATTTACTTACTACATGTATTTTGAGGTCAATGGAGAGTCGCACGTGATATGGAACATCATATTCTCTCATGTCCACTATGTTTTCCATCTGGTTAGAGATCTTCTTAGATGGGCCCTCCTCATCCCCAGCTGTAGTGGTCCCAGCAAGAGCACTGGAATAGTGGAAAGGACAATTAAAAAAAAAAAAAAAAAAAAAAGGTTTTAAAAATTAAAAAACCACCACACAATTGTTATTTGTAGGTAGGTGTATGTACCTACTGCTTCTCAATGTTAAAATCTCAGGACCTCATCAACAAGGTCACAGAGCAAAATCTTAAATGTAACTTATGGTAGTAACCCAATTTATTTTTAGGTGTAGATCAAGGGTAGTCAATGTGGTCTCTACCACCCACTAGTGGGCGTTTTGGAATTTCAAGTGGGCTGTGGTGTGCTCTGCAGAAAATGCCCAGTGGGCCTTGATGGCCATGGACCAAGGCCGGCAGGAGAGCCAGCCTTGCTGTAAGCCCCCTTGGGCTGGTGATGAGATCATCACATTTATATATATATATACTGAGCTACATAGTAATAGCCCAGATTGTTAGTAATGTATTTTACATAAATTTTGAGCTATTGCACTTTTTGCACGTATGGCACTTTATAATCAATTTGTCACTTTTTGGCACTTTATTTCCAGCACGTCACTTTTTTTTTTTTTCATACGGACCAAAGTCTATTTGGCCTCTTACTGGTCAATTCCTTCTAGTACTATCACTTATATTACGCACTTTACATTATTCATATTAAATTGGCATTTTGCCATTCCAATGTATTTTTAGGACTACCACTTTAATTATGCACTTTAATTTACTACAGTAACCATACTAAATTAGTAGTTGGCAATAGCATATTGCTCACTACTTCAGATTACCACACAGCTTAACTAAAGCTCACTTTAATTTGTTCATCTATTGTATATGGATTCATTATCACTTTGTACCCTAATTCACCCACACTAAATATGTCCGTTCTTTTCTATCCCCATAGCGACGCATTATGTGTCCGTGTCGCTATGGTAACGAACGGAAACGTCATCACGTTATGACGTCACTAAAGGGGGCGGAGCGTGTTCGCGCATGCGCACAGGACACGCCAGGACGCCAGTTAGACAGCGATTTTCACCTGGGGGTAAGCCAATTCATCTAATAATGTCATGTATAAAGGCTTTGAATGTTTGTCATTTGTTTTTATGATCCTGATGAAAGTCCTCTAAGCAGGACTGAAACGTTGATGGCTGTTTTTTTTTTTACTTTTTTTCATTAAATTTTGGACTTTTACAAAACCTATCTACTTGGATTTATGGATACTACAGCTGATTTTTGGCTTGCACCCAGTCACCAAGGGACATTTAAGCGTGGTTGCAGGAGTAATTTCATATATATTTTTTTTTATTGTACTTCCGCTGTAAACATTTTACCATCAACGAAGATACAAAAGTGGGTGGTAGGTGTTAAAATGTTGACTACCCCTGGTGTAGATTAAAACACGTGACCCTATGCAATTCTGCATGATTTATAAAAATATTTTGAAAGAAAGAATACATTGAGATTCCTCTTGTTTTCAAGTAATCCAATGTATGATTCATCGGTAGTTTTATTAAAAACCTCTAAGTTCTTAAATGCCTACCAAGTAAAATTTCTCTACAGGTCACTGAGAGGAGATCAAAAGCACCCCTTGGCATAGACTGCAAAAATGCAAATGTGTAGCAGAGTAGAGTAATCAAACATCCAGAGTTGCTATAGGAGACAAATGTATGCATATTTCCTTATCTTTGTATTAGGTCTTGGGCATTGGCAATTTCGTGCCCCTCTGCTTTTGTTTGTTTAACCAAGTGTGACCTGGAGTTGGCCCTGACCAGCATGTTTTAGTTAATAAAAGGTTCATATGAAAAAGGACAAAACACTTAGAGATGCCACAGGACTGTTTGAAAGAGGGAGTGACGGATCGGTTTCTACATTTTTACCTTAGTATAACAAACTTTTCCAGCTAAGCACTACTGATGTCAACCTTTTGACATATTCTTCTTATGGTATTCTTTGGAAATTATTAAAAGGGACACAGTCACCAGAACAACAGCTTATTGAATTTATTCTGGTGAGTAGAATCATTACCTTCAGGCTTTTTGCTGTCTGCATGCAGACACTGAACTTTCCTCATAGAGATTCATTGATTCAATTTATCTCTATGAGGAGATGCTGATTGGCCAAGGTTTTGTTTGAATCATGCTGGCTCTGCCCCTTATCATCTGCCCCCTGATAAGGAGGTAGATCGGGGCAGAGCCAGCATGATTCAAACACAACCCTCAGCCAATCCTATGGGGAAGCATTTGGTGATTGGATCAGGCTACCACTTCTGATGTCAGCAGACTGCTTGTTTTTCTGAGTCTAACAGCATACAGAGTTACAGTTTCAGGCTTGAATACAGTAAGATTATTACTATATTTACGGAGGACTGAGGGGCCAGGGGGGGCTAGATGGTGGTTTTAACACTATAGGGTCAGGAATACAGGTTTGTGTTCCTGACCCTATAGTGATCCTTTGACCCCTTAAGGACACATGACATGTGTGACATGTCATGATTCCCCTTTATTCCAGAAGTTTGGTCCTTAAGGGGTTAATGCCGGAATTTATATCAATACAGAAGTACACTATGGCCACTTCCGAAAGAATTCCATATTGTATACATACTACACACTTTTTACATTCACAGAACTAAATGTTTAACATTCCTAGATTCAAAACTGAGTGTTGTACACACTTATGTCATACTACATCATTAAATTCTATAAAATCACATCAGTACTACAACTTTTTATATAATTATTTTTTGAAGATAGCTAGTAGATATAGTATTGCACAGTAATGAAGGAAAATTTAGAGTATTTGTGGCTCCCTGAGCAGAACAGGAGTGGCAGTTTAAAAACAATTACAAGCTACATATGGACTAAAATGTTTTATATAGTACAATTAACTCTTACTATTGACATAAGCCCCTCAAGTTAAGTGCAAACATTTCCATGTAGTTGATGTGATACACTCTTGTTTCTGTTTCCTCAGATAATTTGAAAGGTGGGTAGAATCCCCCTAAGTTTTTATCAACTCCTTCAAAAATACCTTTGCACAGCGAGAGGCAGATCATCAGTCAGATTTAGTGCGCAAGTACCTAGAGAGCATAGATGTGTAGGTTTCACTGGCATGATCCCGCTCCTTGTTTTTACGCACAGCAGGGGATATCTCTTTCCTCACTTTCACCAGGTCATCAACAGAGTGGAACAACAATTTAATGTAAGTTCTTTTCAGGCCCACTAAGTGGTTTGGCTGAAGGGGTGATAAAATAAATACGTTTTAATAAAGCTTCAGACTATGAACCTCAAAAAAAAACACAGCAAAGTGCAACACCTTCATGCACAGCGTATATAGCATGTCACTTACAAATCCCTACTGATCATAGGGTGAATACAGGAAAATTGGGCCACAGGCACTGTAAAAGTGACAGACAATATCATGTGGTCCAAAAAATGAATAAAAATAAATAAAAAAATTCTTTGCAACTAGCTTCTTCCTTAAAAGGTATACTGTAGGCACCATAACCACATCAACTAGTTAAAGTTGTTGTGGTGTCTGGAGTCAGCGGGAACCATCTCCCACATCCCTGTCAAACCGCTATCTTACTTTTTCACAGTGATGCAAGATTCCCTAGTACTTCACCAGGGACTAATAAGTTTGACCTCTCAACCAATCACTGCCTATGCCCACAGATAGGGAAAGCAGGAAGTGAAGTTGGAACATCAGCTATTGTTCTCAGACTATCACAGTCTGGTATGACTCGTTATGGCATAAGGAGGATCAACTCACTATCTCTGCCACACAG